>NC_041391.1:511352859-511443390 GCF_002162155.2 Triticum dicoccoides
CCATTTCAGTTTTGAAAAAATCAAAAGAAAATGATAAGAACTTCAGAAAATAAAATCTTTCGAGAGGTAGTTATATTACTACATCTACTAGTTAGGAAAATTTGAAAACTTAAATTTGGACATGTTTTGCAAAAAGTGTAGGGAAAATGTAAAACGGCTATAACTTTTGCATACGATGTCGGAAAAAAACGTATAATATATCAAAAAATTCAGCACGAAAATCCGCATCCGATGGAGACCGCCTATGGCTTGTTTGGAATTTTTTAGAATCCTCAAATTCCAAAAGGAAAAAAAGATATGGTCAAATTTCAGTTTTTCTGAAAAAAATTGGTTAAATCTGGTCAAACTACTTATTCAAGAAGTATTCATGTTACTACATAATTATTCAAGAATATTAGTGTTACTAAATAATTATTTCAATTTTTTGAATTTTTGTCAAATATGGTCAAACTATGGTCAAACTATGGTCAAACTTATTCAAGAAATATTAGCATTACTAAATAATTACTTTTTTTTAGAATAATAGTTTCAAACTCAAACGGTGAAATGTGTGACTTCATGCTCAAGCTAAACTCCTGAGAGTTAATAGGATTAACATCTTACTATTGTCAGGAAAACAACAAGTGCAGACTTGGAAACGAAGGAGAATAGAACCCGAAAGTTAAGCGTGCTTGGGCTGGAGTAGTGAGAGGGATGGGTGACCGGTCGGGAAGTTAGATGATTTGGAATGAGTGATCCACACTTGAGCAGTTAAGAGAGGTGGTGATTAGAGACTAAATTATCAAATAATTCAGAAAAATTAAAAATCGAAAAAAAATCAATTTTTTTCCAAAATTTTCAAAAATAAAATTCAAAAAAAACCTTTAGTACCGGTTGGTAACACCAACCGGTACTAAAGGTCCCCCATACCAGGGCGTGAGCTCACGCCACGTGGTGGCACTTTAGCGCCGGTTCGTTCCGAACCGGTACTAAAGGGGGGGCCTTTAGTGCCCACACTTTAGTGCCCGTTCCATAACCGGCACTAAAGGCCCTTACAAACCGGTTTTAAAGGTCCGTTTTCTTCTAGTGATATTGCAATGATCTTCAACAACCTTCGACGTCGGAGGAATGATGAGGGAGTGAGGAGTATCTTTCAAGAGAAGAAAACATTGGAAAAGTGTGCTTGAGTGAGGAGTGTAGGAGCCCCCAAATGCTTTTATGCTTACAAGTGCCTCCGGGGGACTTCTCTTGACTTTTCCTTACCCATGCATACTTTTTTTAGGAGTTCTTGATATTTATGATTTTTTAGGGTGAACTTGTTTTCTAGAGTTTCTTTTTTCTAGAGGCACTTCACAAAAAGCAGACCTTTTTGTAATTTCATAGGAGAGCAAGGGGCTAACCTACTAAAGGCTCCTGGCCATCACGGGCTTCTTCCCCCGCATTTTTTACAAAATTCGTGGAGGTTTTTATAAAATATCTAGCCGTTTGGAGGCTTCTTTGTCATTTCCTAAAGATGTGAGGCCTTCCTATAATTTGCAAAACTGTATGATGCCCTTCCCATGACATCTCATAAGTTTGAGTTCTCCTCCTTAATGGTTCACGGCCTCCAAGGGCATGGATGTAATAAAACACAAATAGTTTTTTCTCACCCCTTCTGACTAGCCCTAGCCATTAGGCATGAAAGCCCACCCGAGGAGCGGGCCACTTCCATGCCTAATGCGTTGGTACCCAAAACAAGTACTACGATTGGGAGTTGTTGTTGCCAAACGGTTTTCAACTCCCGGTTTTATGATGGGAAGCATGACATAGAAGTTGGGAAGAGTACATGATGACAGAGTGTTGCTAGACGCACGAAACTTTGCATATGATTTTTTTACGATTCCATAGATCCAACCATGTGACACAATGTAGCACATCCATTATATTAAGCATCATATCAAAATCAAGAATGACGTATATGTTGTTGATGATTTAGAGGAGCGAGTACTTTGTCGGACATGCCCTTATTGATCAATTGCGATATTACTGATACGTCTCCAACATATCTATATTTTTTATTGTTTCATGCTATTATATTATCCCTCTAGGATGTTTTATGTGCATTTATATGTTGTTTTATATGATTTTTGGGACTAACCAATTAACCTAGAGCCGAGTGCCAGTTTCTGTTTTACCCCGTGTTTTTAAGTATCGCGGAAAAGGAAAACCAAACGGAGTCCAATTGACCTAAAACTTCACGAAGATTATTTTTGGACCAGAAGAAGCCCACGGAGTACCAAAGATGGGCCAGAAGAGTCCCGAGGCACCCACGAGGGTGGGGGTGCGCCCTACCCCCTGGGCGCGCCCCCCTATCTCGTGGCCACCTTGAAGACACCCCAGACTTGTCCCCGACGCCAACACCTCTTATATATATACAGAAACCCCCAGAAAATAACCTAGACCGGTAGTTCTGCTGCCACAAGCCTTTGTAGCCACCAAAAACAAATTGGGACCCTGTTCCGGCACCCTGCCGGATGGGGGATCCATCACTGGTGGCCATCTTCATCATCCTGGCGCTCTCCATGACGAGGAGGGAGTAGTTCACCCTCGGGGTTGAGGGTATGTACCAGTAGCTATGTGTTCGATCTCTCTCTCTCTCTCTTGTGTTCTTGATATGGCAGGATCTTAATGTATCGCGAGCTTTGCTATTATAGTTGGATCTTATGATGTTTCTCCCCCTCTACTCTCTTGTAATGGATTGTGTTTTCCCTTTGAAGTTATCTTATCGGATTTAGTCTTTAAGGATTTGAGAACACTTAATGTATGTCTTGCATGTGCTTATCTGTGGTGACAATGGGATATTCACGTGATCTACTTGATGTATGTTTTGGTGATCAACTTGCGGGTTCAGTGACCTTGTGAACTTATGCATAGGGGTTGGCACACGTTTTTGTCTTGACTCTCTGGTAGAAACTTTGGGGCACTCTTTTAAGTTCTTTGTGTTGGTTGAATAGACGAATCTGAGATTGTGTGATGCATATCGTATAATCATACCCACGGATACTTGAGGTGACATTGGAGTATCTAGGTGACATTAGGGTTTTGGTTGATTTGTGTCTTAAGGTGTTATTCTAGTACGAACTCTAGGATAGATCGACCGGAAAGAATAGCTTCGTGTTATTTTACTACGGACTCTTGAATAGATCGATCAGAAAGGATAACTTTGAGGTGTTTTTGTACCTACAATAATCTCTTCGTTTGTTCTCCTCTATTAGTGACTTTGGAGTGACTCGTTGTTGCATGTTGAGGGATTGGTCTATGATCTAATTACGTTATTATTGTTGAGAGAACTTGCACTTGTGAAAGTATGAACCCTAGGCCTTGTTTCCTAGCATTGCAATACCATTTACACTCACTTTTATCACTTGTTACCTTGCTATTTTTATAATTTCAGATTACAAAAACCTATATCTACCATCCATATTGCACTTGTATCACCATCTCTTCGCCGAACTAGTGCACCTATACAATTTGTCATTGTATTCGGTTTGTTGGGGACACAAGAGACTCTTTCTTATTTGGTCGCAGGGTTGTTTGAGAGAGAACATCTTCATCCTATGCCTCCCACGGATTGATAAACCTTAGGTCATCCACTTGAGGGAAATTTGCTACTGTCCGACAAACCTCTGCACTTGGAGGCCCAACAACGTCTACAAGAATAAGGTTGTGTAGTAGACATCAAGCTCTTTTCTGGCGCCGTTGTCGGGGAGGCTAGGTAAGCGGTACTAACACCCCATCAACTAAGCTAATTTATGGCGTCGTTACCGGGGAGGTGAGTGCTTGAAGGTATATCTTTTAGATCTTGCAATCGAATCTTTTAGTTTCTTGTTTTATCACTAGTTTAGTTTGTAAAAGAAAACTATAAAAAATGGAATTAAGGGTGCCTCATATGCTTCATCTTTGTAATGTCTTTCGTGAAAATGATGGAAAGGAAAATTGTGCCCAAGTACTAGAAGAAGAATGCATTAAAATGTTTGGCACTAAATATTTGAATGATGAGCATGATTGTAATGTTGTTAGTATGAACTCTTTGAATATCCATAGTACTAATGATGATTGCACTAGTCATGATAAAAATGTCTCTTATAAGCATGTCAATTTTTGTGGAGTGCATAGATTTGCAAGTACACACCAAATAGGGAAGATATATTTTGCAACATAAGTATTTAGAAACTAAATGGTTGCAAGAGAGGGGCTTGTGCTGAAAATTTAAAATTTCTTTGCCATCCTTGCGAACTTTGCAATGAACATGATCATTTAAATCTCCAATGCAAATTGTTTCATGATCGAATCGTGTAAAAAAATTGTGATGACTTGATTTCCCTTGCACATCATAATGAACTTAGTTTGCTTGTGGGTTATGAAGAAATGAAGCGTATAACTAAGGATCTTACAGAATTTGTCCTTGATAAAGTTCTTGATTTTGATCTAGAGGAAATTTATATGTATTGTGCGGTGAATTGCATTGAAAATCCTTATATTGCCAATTACATAAAGACAAGAAAACAAATAGAAGATGAAGAGAATACTAATGAAAGGGAAGATACTTCCCAATATCCTCCTATTATTTCTTATGATGAATCAGGTAACGAGGAGGGGCCTTCTATCCAACCAATCTCATTAATAAGGAGCTCCAAAAAGAGGATTAAACCCACACATAATGTGAAGATGAAAAAGAAAAGAAGGAGAAGCAAAGGTAAAAAGGTATCCCTCCCAAATGATGTTGCTCCTATTACTCATTGTGATGATGATAATTGCTATACTATTGGTGCTATCCATACTATTAATGATGAGGGTGATTATGCTTATGATATGCAAAGGCCCAAGCTTGGGGATGCTATGTTTGATGAGAATGACATGTTTGAGAATTTATTTGCTGCAATTAATATTTGTCCCAAGCTTGGGGATGCTATGTTTAATGAAGATGATATTTTTAGTCTCCCAAGTTTTGATATGCAAATTTATTATGATGATAGCATGCCTCCTACCTATGATGATTATGTTGATGAAAGTGGGTTTGGAAGAGTGTAAACTTTAGGAAGTAATGATCCCACTATTTTGGAGGGTGTTGAATCTTATTGTGATAATTATAAAAGTGGATTTGGAGAGGTCATGACTTTATTTAGTAATGATTCCACTATCTTGGAAGAGGTTTCAATTGATTATGATGAGAACAAAGTTGCTACTTATGATGATTATTGTGATGATACTTATGCTATAAAAATTAGTGATGGTTATATTTATAAAACTTGTCATGATTATGATTACCCTTTTTCTGAACATTACTCTTTTAATGTGGAAACAATTTATAGTATTCGAGTTTCTTATGATACTCCCACCACTATTCATGAGAAGAAATCTGCTTATGTGGAGAGTAATAAAAATTCTATGTTTATGCACCATGAAAATAGTGCTTTATGTGATAATTATATTGTTGAATTCATTCATGACTGAAAATTATTATGAAGGAGGAATATATGCTTGTAGGAATTGCAATGATATCAAGTTTCCTCTCTACGTGTTGAAAATCTTGAAGTTATGCTTGTTTTACCTTCCTATGCTAGTTGATTCTTGCTCCCATAAATTATTCGCTCACAAAATCCCTATGCATAGGAAGTGGATTAGGCTTATATGTGCTAGTCATATGCTTCATGATGCTCCCATTATGTTTCAATTCTTATCTTTTATGTGAACATCATTGTCATCATCATGCCTAGCTAAAAAGACATTAAAGAAAAGCGCTTGTTAGGAGACAACCCAACATTTACCCTTACTGTTTTTGTGTGTCCACATGATTAAGCTACTGTAGTAATCATGTCTTATAGCTTTCATTTCAATAAAGTGACAAGTAAGACGTTTAGGATAGCTTACAGTGATAGTTGTCTTGATCCTGCTGAAAATCAGAAACTTTTACACTCAGTAAATTAGTTTTGATAATTCACATAAACATGATTTTGATCTGATTCTTTTTTCTATGGATTGGTACACAAAGTTCTCAGGTTTTCCTAACTTGGTAGGAGTTTTGGAGTTACATAATTATTCGAGAGTTACAGATTACTACAGACTGTTCTGTTTTTGACAGATTCTGTTTTCTATGTGTTGTTTGCTTATTTTTGATGAATCTATGAGTAGTATCGGAGGGTACGAACCATAGATAAGTTGTAATACAGTAGATATTACACCAATATGAATTTAGAATGAGTTCACAACAGTACCTAAGTGGTGGTTTTTTTCTTATACTAACGGAGCTTACGAGTTTTCTATTGAGTTTTGTGTTGTGAAGTTTTCAAGTTTTGGATAAAGATTCGATGGACTATGGAATAAGGAGTGGCAAGAGGCTAAGATTGGTAATGCCCAAGGCACCCCAAGGTAATATTCAAGGACAACCAAGAGCCTAAGATTGGGGATGCCCCGGAAGGCATCCCCTCTTTCGTCTTCGTCCATCAGTAACTTTACTTGATGCTATATTTTTATTCACCACCTGATATGTGTTTTGCTTGGAGCGTCTTGTATGATTTGAGTCTTTTCTTTTTAGTTTATCACAATCATCCTTTCTGTACACACCTTTTGGGAGAGACATGCATGAATCGGAATTTATTAGAATACTCTATGTGCTTCACTTATATCTTTTGAGCTAGATAATTTTGCTCTAGTACTTCACTTATATCTTTTTAGAGCACGACAGTGGTTTTATTTTATAGAAATTATTGATCTCTCATGCTTCACTTATATTATTTTGAGAGTCCTTTAGAACAGCATGGTAATTGCTTTGGTTAAAATTTTAGTCCTAATATGATGAGCATCCAAGATGGGTATAATAAAAACTATCACATAAAGTGCATTGAATACTATGAGAAGTTTGATACTTGATTATTGTTTTGAGATATGAGGATGCTAATATTAGGGTCATGCTAGTTTAGTAGTTGTGAATTTTAGGAATACTTGTGTTAAAAGTTTGTGATTCCCGTAGCATGCATGTATGGTGAACCGTTATGTGATGAAGTTGGAGCATGATTTATTTATTGATTGTCTTCCTTATGTGTGGAGGTCGGGATCGCGCGATGGTTAACTCCTAACAACCCTTCCCCTAATCATGTGTGTATTACTTTGTTTTGATAACTTGTAGATTTTTTCAATAAGTATGTGAGTTCTTCATGACTAATGTTGAGTCCATGGATTATACGCACTCTCACCCTTCCACCATTGCTAGCCTCTCTAGTACCGCGCAACTTTTGCCGGTACCATACACCCACCATATATCTTCTTCAAAACATCCACCATACTTACCTATTATGGCATTTCCATAGCTATTCCGAGATATATTGCCATGCAACTTTCCACCGTTTCTTTTATTATGACACACTTCATCATTGTCATATTGCTTTGATTGATCATGTAGTTGACATTGTATTTGTGGCAAAGCCACCGTTCATAATTCTTTCATACATGTCACTCTTGATTCATTGCACATCCCGGTACACCGCCGGAGGCAGTCATATAGAGTCATATTTTGTTATAAGTATCGAGTTGTAATTCTTGAGTTGTAAGTAAATAAAAGTGTGATTATCATCATTATTAGAGCATTGTCCCAGTGAGGAAAGGATGATGGAGACTATGATTCCCCCACAAGTCGGGATGAGACTCTGGACGAAATAAATAAAAAATAAAAAAAGAGGGCAAAAAAAGAGAAGGCCCAAAAAAACAAAAAAAAAACAAAAAAAGAGAAAAAGAGAGAAGGGGCAATGTTACTATCCTTTTTCCACACTTGTGCTTCAAAGTAGCACCATGATCTTCATGATGGAGAGTCTCCTATGTTGTCACTTTCATATACTAGTGGGAATTTTTCATTATAGAACTTGGCTTGTATATTCCAGTGATGGGCTTCCTCAAAGTGCCCTAGGTCTTCGTGAGCAAGTGAGTTGGATGCACACCCACTTAGTTTTTCTTGAGCTTTCATACACTTATAGCTCTAGTGCATCCGTTGCATGGCAATTCCTACTCAGTCACATTGATATCTATTGATGGGCATCTCCATAGCCCGTTGATATGCCTAGTTGATGTGAGACTATCTTCCTCCTATTTGTCTTCTCCACAACCACCAGCCTATTCCACCTATAGTGCTATGTCCATGGATCACGCTCATGTATTGCGTGAAGATTGAAAAAGTTTGAGAATACTAAAGTATGAAACAATTGCTTGGCTAAAACCGGGGTTGTGCATGATTTAAATATTTTGTGTGATGAAGATAGAGCATAGCCAGACTATATGATTTTGTAGGGATAACTTTCTTTGGCCATGTTATTTTGAGAAGACACGATTACTTTGTTAGTATGCTTGAAGTATTATTACTCTTATGTCAATATTAAAATTTTGTCTTGAATCTTTCGGATCTGAACATTCATGCCACAATAAAGAAAATTACATTGAGAATTATGCTAGGTAGCATTCCACATCAAAAATTCTGTTTTTATCATTTACCTACTCGAGGACGAGCAGGAATTAAGCTTGGGGATGCTTGATACGTCTCCAATGTATCTATAATTTTTTATTGTTCCATGCTATTATATTATCCATCTAGGATGTTTTATATGCATTTATATGTTGTTTTATATGATTTTTGGGACTAACCTATTAACCTAGAGCCCAGTGCCAGTTTCTATTTTTTTCCTTGTTTTTGAGTATCGCAGAAAAGGAAAACCGAACGGAGTCCAATTGACCTGAAACTTCACGGAGATTATTTTTGGACCAGAAGAAGCCCACGGAGTACCGGAGATGGGACAGAAGAGTCCCGAGGCATCCATGAGGGTGGGGGCACGCCCTACCCCCCTGGGTGTGCCCCTATCTCGTGGCTGCCCCGGAGACCCCCCTTACTTGTCCCCGATGCCAACACCTCTTATATATATAGAAACCCCCAGAAAATAACCTAGACCGGGAGTTCCGCCACTGCAAGCCTCTGTAGCCACCAAAAAGCAATCGGGACCCTATTCCGGCACCCTGCCGGAGGGGGATCCATCACCGGTGGCCATCTTCATCATCCCGGCACTCTCCATGACGAGGAGGGAGTAGTTCACCCTCAGGGCTGAGGGTATGTACCAGTAGCTATGTGTTTGATCTCTCTCTCTCTCTCTCTCTCTCTCTCTCTCTCTCTCTCGTGTTCTTAATATGGCACAATATTGATGTATCGCGAGCTTTGATATTATAGTTGGATCTTATGATGGTTCTCCCCCTCTACTCTCTTGTAATGGATTGAGTTTTCCCTTTGAAGTTATCTTATCGGATTGAGTCTTTAAGGATTTGAGAACACTTGATGTATGTCTTGCATGTGCTTATCTGTGGTGACAATGGGATATTCACATGATCTACTTGATGTATGTTTTGGTGATCAACTTCCGGGTTCAGTGACCATGTGAACTTATGCATAGGGGTTGGCACACATTTTTGTCTTGACTCTCCGGTAGAAACTTTGGGGCACTCTTCGAAGTTCTTTGTGTTGGTTGAATAGATGAATCTGAGATTGTGTGATGCATACTGTATAATCATACCCACGAATACTTGAGGTGACGTTGGAGTATCTAGGTGACATTAGGGTTTTGGTTGATTTGTGTTAAGGTGTTATTCTAGTACAAACTCTAGGATAGATCGAACGGAAAGAATAGCTTCGTGTTATTTTACTACGGACTCTTGAATAGATCGATTAGAAAGGATGGCTTTGAGGTGGTTTCGTACCCTACAATAATCTCTTTGTTTGTTCTCCGCTATTAGTGACTTTGGAGTGACTCTTTGTTGCATGTTGAGGGATTGTTATATGATCTAATTATGTTATTATTGTTGAGAGAACTTGCACTAGTGAAAGTATGAACCCTAGGCCCTATTCCCTATCATTGCAATACCGTTTACGCTCACTTTTATCACTTGTTACCTTGCTGTTTTTATAATTTCAGATTACAAAAACCTATATCTACCATCCATATTGCACTTGTATCACCATCTCTTTGCTGAACTAGTGCACCTATACAATTTTCCATTGTATTGGATGTGTTGGGGACACAAAAGACTCTTTGTTATTTCGTTGCAGGGTTTTTTGAGAGAGAACATCTTCATCCTACACCTCCCATGGATTGATAAATCTTTGGTCATCCACTTGAGGGAAATTTGCTAATGTCCTACAAACCTCTGCACTTGGAGGCCCAACAATGTCTACAAGAAGAAGGTTGTGTAGTAGACATCAATTACGCTGGTGTCTCTTCTACCTAATGAGCTAGGTTACATGTATGTTGACATGCCCTCCTTCGAAGGTCTTCATTTGAACTTTATATGGAAAGACATAGGCTGGTAGTTTGGTTGTCATCTTCAAGGGATACAATACAATTAGATGCTCCCGTATTTTAGGGGAATGTTGTCAGATTACGGGTTTCGCAAACCCTAGAAAGGTTCGAACTCTGGGGTGCGTACGGAGATCTCAACCTACCCAGCCTTCCTACTCGCAATCCTCCTAAGCCTAGCGCGTCGGGCTCAAAGAGACAAAGAGACACAGCAGTTTATCCTGGTTCGGGCCACCTTGCGGTGTAATACCCTACTCCAGCATTTTTGGTGGATTGCCTCAAAGGGCTGAGGATGAACTAGTATAGTGGATGAACTGGCCTCAGGAGGTGAGGTGTTCTTGAGCTCAAGGGAGCTGGTGAGGTGGCCGGGTGAGAATGGATATCTTCCCCCCGATGTGCACTAGATGAGGTCGATCTCCTTCTATGGTGGTGGCTAAGTACTATTTATAGTGGCCTTGGTCCTCTTCCCAAATGTTGGCGGGAAGGGATCCCACAATGGCCGGATTTGAAAGGGGACAAGTAGTACACCCTATCCAGAATAAAGTCGTCTTCGCCTGTGAAAAGCCCCTGGTCGTGACGCTGCGGTGGGCTCGGTGATGACCTCCGTCCTGCCGTCCTAGCGGTCTTGGTCTTGTTGCACCAGAATGAAAACCTTTGGCTGATTCCTCGGGACTCCGCGCATGTGGCTCGCCTCCCTTGCACCGAAGAGGAAATTGGCGCTCTACGCCCGCTGGCGCCCGCCTGGCCTTGGTCGTCATGGCTCACGTCAGTTGAGCCTCATGAGGTGCACTTTGCATAGAACTCTCTGCCCCTTGGGAGCCAGCCTGAGGAGGCCGATCCCCTCGGGAGTCTCGGTGTCGTCCGCCTCGCGAGGCTTGGCCCCTTGCGAGGGTCTTGAGTCGTTGATGCTGAAGCTGGGCCGTACCAGGCCATTGATGGAGCCATGCAGTGGGCCGCAGGCAGGCAAGTCTGGATACCGCCATATCCAGAACGCCGACAGTAGCCCCGGGGCCCAAGGCGCGCTCAGACTTGGCTTCCAGGGGAAGCCAAAGGGCAAGTGCGGAGCGTCGCGGTCCCTAACCGCCTGCGGCCTTGATGATGTGTGGCGATTGATGGGACGTGGGCATCTCCACTTCCCCACGCTACCTCGGCAACTGTTTGACTTGAGAAACGATGTGGCATGCAGAAGATCATCATGGTACGAGGTCGTGGAGGCCGGCGGTTGGCCTTCCTCAGCTATAAATGAGGGGAAGGGGCAGAGCTCCCTCGCTCATCTCTCCTTCGTCTTCTTGTCGCCCATTTCTTCTCCTGCACCATCTTGCTCCCATGGCACCGATCAAGAGGTTCTCGGCGGCCGAAAAGGGTAAGGCCCCTAGGGAGGGGCCTGACCCTCTCCCTCCGAAGAAGCGGCTCCGCCTTCCTCACGACGCCAGCATGGGACGAGAGGTGACCAGTCCTTGGCAATCGAGGCCTCCGCCCGACTTCCCCCTCCCCTGTACGCCCGCGCCCGAGATGAGGGTGAGCGCCATCGAGCGATCCCTAGTGATGAAGAACGGGCTGCCATTGCCTTGTCGGCAGTGCCACGGACTCATGCTGAGCGTAGCTAGCGCGAGTTCGTGATGTGGGCAGCGGCGCTGCCCAACTCATGGATCCGGCTCCCGAGGTTCTTCGCCTACGAGCTGCCTCCGAGGGGCCCGCTTGAGCTGTGGCTGTAGCACGCCGGGTCCTGCAGCCTGGCCACCAGAGCTGAGGTCGAGGTGGTGCCCCTCAGAGATGTCTTCATGACCGCGGATGGGGTGAGGTCGCCCGAGCTTTCTGCGCCGAGGGAGCCCTCGCGATTCACTTTGAGTACGATGGCGCATCCACCTTGTTCTTCAAGGTCTTCGACAAGGAGGCCAACAACTGGAGTGCTGCCCCAGAGGAAGCAGCCCGCAGGGTGCAGCCGTGGGTGTTGGTCCTACTTCCGTCTCCTTCGGCGCCTCTCCCAGCAGCAGCGATGACTCTTGGGAATCCAGCGACTCTCCTGAGCCCAGCGAGCCTCCAGAGTCTAGCGATGACAGCTACGTGCCGCCAAGCTCCCGCCGTGGTCGAAGCGCAGCAGCGGCTGCCGCCCGACGTCGTTGGTGACGCTCGATGGCCCGGTAGTGGCCTTCCTTCTTTTGCTTTCCTTGCACGGAATGAAAACCAGCCCCCATGGGGTTTGTAAGGACTGAAGTGTGTTTAATACCAGCGTTGCTTTCTTGATTCTATGATGAAGTCGTGTATCCAAGTTCAGCACGACTCCCCCCTGTTCTTTCCCTTAGATAGCGTGACGCTCTACGCCGATGGGACCCAGTCCCCAGGCAGGCTTCAGCCGTCGCTAGTATGACAGGTCGCGATGCCCTGGTCAAGGCTAGGAGGTGAGCGTCCCGAGGTCCTGTGAGAGCTCATGAGTCGCGATGCTCACGAGGTCCCCCATGGCGTGCAAGCAGACGCCCAAGGAACGGAAAAGGGGAGTGAAGCCGTCGGAGTGGGACCGCGAGGTTGGGGGGACCGGGATGTGAGACTGGTATCATAGTGCATGCAACTTAACTTTCAGTAGTCCTGCTACGATCCATTGGGGGTGCCCACTCTTGCGTCCATGGTGGTGTCATTAGGCGTGGCTCACAACGACCACCCTCTCGCCTCGCTCGCCTAGGTGCTCTATGTCCTCGGGTCCCGGCCCTCAAGCAAGCTCAGCCGCCGCTGGTATGCCAGGTCGCGGTGCTGTGGTCAAGGCCAGGGGGTGAGGGCTAGAGAGCCAGTAGGAGATCCCGAGACATGATGCTCGGGACCCCTCCCCCCCTTTAACGTGCAAGCGACTCGCAAGGTAAGGTGGCGGTCGTCCAAACCGGCCCGTGAATCATCATCAGGTGAATCTGCATGTTAGATGACAGGAGAGGTCGCGAATCCCTGCGGAGCGGACTGTCCGCCCTAAGGCCCCTGGAGAAAGACGAAGGCACCGAGGACCTAGTGAGGTGGCGTGCGCGAGGTGCGTCGTGAGCTAGAGCTCGGTCCTTGGGTTTGTTGGCGTTGTAGGGACGGACCCGAGCATAAGCGTCGTCCCGGTGTGAGTAGCCATGCAGCAAGGTGAGCGAGGGATAAGCCAGCAAATGTAGGGAGACCACGAGGCGGTTAAGAATCAAGGCCGCAGAGTGATGATTATAGATAAGCTTGTGAAAGATGGTTAAGCAATCTTGGTGAATGCAAAACGATACACGCCGTAGGTACGGACCCACACGGCTTGGGGATGATGCAGCCCGTGGGGCGCCCCCGAACTGAACGAACTAGAGAGATGTCACCTGGTACCGTCGCTGAAGAGATGTCAGGGTAGTAGAAGACGCGCGCCGCTGGAGTCGCTCCTTACGAGCCGCCTTGGCCCCGAGCCTCGAGAGGCCCAGGGAGCCCGGGAGGCTCCTGAAGAAGCACCTCCATCTCCGCCAGGGTCGCCTGCTGCCTGGCCTCGCGAGCTGCCAGGGTGTCCCTTGTGCAACGCTAGAACGCCACAGCTACGCCTGGTAGGCTGAAAGGCAAGCGGGCGTAGCTGTGGGGTGGACCCTCGCATCGGCCGACACGAGATGGCCAGAAGAGCTGCCGAGATGCAGCCCTGTTGAGCCCTGGGATGTCGATGCTGATGCAGAACTCCTTACCCTCGCCAGGGAAGTGAGCCACACAACAAGGTAGGCGGCGATCGCCTTGCACAACCCTTGCCTCTTGAATCTCCTCGATTGCCTTGCTGATGAACTCTTGAACACCTGGCGCCTTCTGCCTGACGCCTTCTCCTGGGAAGCATGCATTGAAGCGCGCCTCCACATGGTGCCCGAGTGCCTCCCTCGTGACGCTGGCTAGGTCTGGGGCCCTCCCGAGGAGAGCCCCCGAGCCCATCCTGAGGGGGCGCCGGGCACGCCTCCCTATGCGATAGGCGAAGGTGCCCCATCCGGGGGCGCGAGGCTCAGTGCGGTGTCCTCGGGCGATGCTTCCTCGCAAGGTCCCTGACCCAGCTGCAGCTTCTTCGTCTTGGGGGCAACCTCAGGAGGGAGGACACCGCCCTCATCTTTAGGGTTCTCGACTACCGCAGCCTGGTAGGCACGCTCGAGAGAGCACACCGCGTCCTTTTCCTGGCATGCGACCATGATGACGCCGCCGCTCCCTGGCATCTTAAGGATGTTGTATTCGTGGTGCGTCACTGCCATGAACTTGGCCAGTGTTGGGTACCCTAGGATGGCGTTGTACGGCAGGCGAATGTCGGCGACGTCGAAGTCGATGAGCTCGGTGCGGTAGTTGTTGCATTCGCGAAAGGTGATAAGGAGGCGGACCTGCCTTATCGGGTGTGTGGAACCATCGGTCACTCCAGAGAATGGCTTGGTCGGCTGAAACTGGTAGTACGGCTGTCGGTGTCAAAACCGGCGGATCTTGGGTAGGGGGTCCCGAACTGTGCATCTAGGCAGATGGTAACAGGAGACAAGGGACACGATGTTTTACCCAGGTTCGGGCCCTCTTGATGGAGGTAAAACCCTACGTCCTACTTGATTAATATTGATGATGTGTGTTACAAGAGTAGATCTACCATGAGATCAAGGAGGCTAAACCCTAGAAGCTAGCCTATGGTATGATTGTTGTTCGTCCTATGGACTAAAGCCATCCGGTTTATATAGACACCGGAGAGGGCTAGGGTTACACAGAGTCGGTTACAATGGTAGGAGATCTACATATCCGTATCGCCAAGCTTGCCTTCCACGCCAAGGAAAGTCCCATCCGGACACGGGACGAAGTCTTCAATCTTGTATCTTCATAGTCTTGGAGTCCGGCCGATGATGATAGTTCGGCTATCCGGACACACCCTAGTCCAGGACTCCCTCAGTAGCCCCTGAACCAGGCTTCAATGACGACGAGTCCAGCGCGCATATTGTCTTCGGCATTGCAAGGCGGGTTCCTCCTCCGAATAATCTATGGAAGATTGTGAACACCAGGATAGTGTCCGGCTCTGCAAAATAAATTCCACGCACCACCGTAGAGAGAATAATATTTACACAAGTTCAATCTGCTAACGTATTTGGTGGCGTGATGTCACACCACCACCAAGCCTTTACTTGAATCGTTTTTATTGTACCACCTCAGCGTGTTTAGCGAAGCGGTTTCCTTGGCATGTCTTGTCGAAGCAGAGATCGTGTTCCCCTTATTCCGGGATTCCCATCAATGCGGATGTGGGTAACCCAACCGCGCCCGTTGCCACGCCCCCTCCATCAAAGGCGGGTTCCAAACAGTCACGGGGACGGCTCTTGGTATTCTTCCTCTTTATAATGAGACCAAGGCCCGTTCTTTTTCTCCAATCCTCAATCGAATCTGCTCCTCGCCCCGAGTTCCAACACCCAGGGCTCCAGATTCGGGTACCTTCGACCTTCGACAATGTCTGGCTCCGACCTACGAGGCCGGTGGATGCCCTCTTCCGTCACGGAAGAAAACGTGCTAAAGCTGAGAGACGCCAGGTACTTGACCTACGAGATTTCGCATAGGTTGCCTGCCCGAGGGCAAGTTATTCCTACACCCGAGCCCGGCGAGAGCGTCGTGTTCGTGTCTCACCTCCATCGGGGTTTAGGCTTCCCGATGGATCCCTTCGTGAGGGGGCTCATGTTTTACTATGGGCTGGAATTCCATGACTTGGCTCCGGAGTCCATCCTCCACATCTCATCGTTCATTGTCGTCTGCGAAGCCTTCCTCCGCACTACCCCTCACTTCGGCTTGTGGCTCAAAACCTTCAACGTGGAGCCGAAGATGATTGAGGGGCGTCAGGCAGAGTGCGGCGGGGCGGTTATAAGCAAGAGGGCCGATGCTCCATGGCCCGAGGGCTCTTTTCAGGAGGAGCTCGGCTTGTGGCAACAGGAGTGGTTCTATATCACCGCTCCCAGGGGCAGCAGGCAGAGGCCACCGCCCGTCTTCCGCTCGGGCCCTCCACAATGGCTGACGTCATGGGTCAACAAGGGGCTTAACTGGGGGCCGTCCAAAGACGTACCCCTGTTGCAGGACCGGATTCAAGGCCTCCAAGAAAGGGAGATTAATTTGGTCGTAGTGGCACAGGTTATGCTGATCCGGCGCCTTCTGCCCTGCAAATGTCGCCCCTCCGCCTGTGGGAATTTAATCTGGAGGGGCCACGAGCTCTCCAACACTTCATGGGTTTGACACCCGCGGAGATGTACAAACTGTTCTTCGAATCGCAAGAGATGCGTCCGGACTTGACCGAGGACGCTGGCCTAAGCTCCAATCGCCCGGATACTCAAGTAAGTAGCCATGTGTCCGGACATATTATCCATTTATTTATCATGGGTTTGCCTTTTAACCAGCTATCCCTTGGACAGGAGTGGATAGCGCAAGCAAAACTGATTCGGTGTCCGGCCCCCCTCCCTGAGACCATGCCGAATCCCGTGTTAGTCAAAATGTTGGAGTTTGCGCCTTTGGAGGAGAGCGAAGGGGGGCACAGGGAAACTACCGCCTCTGCCAAGGAGGCCTTCAATAAGGGGGGAATCGAGAATCCCTCCTTCTAGGGGGAGAAGAGGACCGCTTCCGAAGACCCGGAGGCCAAGGCCTCAAAGCGGGGAAGGAAATCTGCGCCAGAAGGTCCTGCGCCGGGAAGAGCCCCGGCCGCACAGTCTCCCCAGAGGAGTCAGCCCTCCAGTGAGCCGTAAGTAGAAAGGGGGAATTTTGTAATAGGGGACGCCCCTGTATTATTTCCAAAGGTAACCGAAGTTTTCACCTTGTAGTTCGGATCTCAGCCCATCTCAGCAAAGCTCATCTTCGGGGGACCTTCGTCCGGAGATGATGGAGAGCGAGACGCCTCCATCTGCCGCCCCATCGGGCGGGGCGGACGACCCTGAGGTGTCGTCAAGGAGGGTCTCCCCGAGTCCGGTGGGGCCGGAGAGTTCGGCACCCATTGGAGTACAGCCGGTGGAGCTGCAGGATTTGCTCAAGAGGGTGTCTATCTCAGAAGATCACCATACATTAATGAGTATGGTGATTGAGAGGATCTCATCCGCCGAAAGCGGGTTGTATGAGGCCGTCGGAAGTTTGCTTACGGGGTTTGAGGTACGCAAAAAATGACATACCTTTTGACAGTTTTGCACATGGAATGCGCCCTGTATAGATAGTAGCCCCTGAGACTTGGTATGCTGTCGAAAGCGACAGCGTGCCAAGGATCATAATCTCAGTTATAGAATGTCGCCTTTCCTATGCAGGTGGCGGAACATTCGGTGGCCAGCCGGACTGATGGAGTTGCCAAACTGAAGAGGCAACTCGATGTTGCGGATGCGGACATCGCGCTGGTCAATAAATGACTTAACGAGTCGCAAGGTAGATGGTTGCTCCGCGGTTGCCTAGTAAGGGAGCTGATGCCCGTTCCTTACAATTTGTATGCTTGATGCAGATGGCGCCGCTGCTGTGGAAGACCTTCAAGCAGAGCTTGCTCGAGCCAAGGAGCAAGCCAGGAAAAGTGATGCGGCTGCCTCGAAGGCAGCGGAAGAGTTAAAAGCCGAAAAGGCTGCTCACTGCCGAAGCAGGGAGGAGATGGCCGGAATGGCCGCAAAATTGAAAGATGCTGCCGACCGCTATGAGGTTCTTGAAAGAGAACGCCGAGCGAAGCAAGAGGACCTGAAGAAGGCCGCCACCAAAGTCAAGGATGCCCGTGGTGCAACGTGGGCTATGAAGGAAGAACTGCGTCAGGCCGGAGACATTGCGGCTGGAAAGCCCTTTCTACTGCGTAGGAAGTTTACGGATCCGAAGTATGCTCAGTTGGGCCAATTGTGTGGTGCGGAGGATCCTTATCTGGATTTGGCGGCGAGTGCGGCGGACGCAGTCGTGCACTTTCGAAGCCAGAAGGATCACGAAATGGAAGAGCTTTTCTGGTCTCAATTCCATAGTCCGGAGCGTCCACTCTCGTTGGCTGATCGGCTGGCTGAGTGGGCTGAGCTGAATAGATTGTCCGGACTTGCCATGACGGAGGTGGTCGCTCATCTGTGGCCGGAAAGGCCCAAGCCGAATAGTTATTTTGGCTTGTTGCAGGAATTCCTTGGGGCGGTGCCGCATATCAAGGCGATGAATCGGTCGGCATGCATAGAAGGTGCACGGATGGCTCTCGCCCGTGCGAAAACATACTGGGCGGAGATGGATGCCACCGCTGTTGCATCCCGGGGTTCGGACAAGAGCCGATTACCTGCCGAGCACTATTTTGAGGAAGTCCTGCAGGGCGCTCGTTTAATAGAGTCGCAGTGCTCGAAAGATGTTATGTTTAAATGACATGTATGATTTCTGAGATCATGTTTATAATACAACGGCTTTTTATACTTGTGTGTTCAAGTATTGAACTATCTCCTGTGCAACCGTATATGTATGAATAACCTGAAAGTTGCAGTCTTTGGCTTCAGCCCCCATGCACATGGTGCGGGGGTGTTTGCAAAAGGTGCTTTTTCACACTTAATCCAACGTCTTGGTCCTTTGAAGGAGGTGATAGCATAGCAAACTAGGCAACCAGACTATAATGCTTTATCACTTTCACTTAGCCATAGGAGCTCGATGGTGGGGCTACTATATAGCCCCTAGAGGCACCGCGCTCTTCGAACTCGGGGCGCGTATGTGCCTGACCGGGAAGCGGTCCTTCGTCAAAGCGGAGGAATTCTAAACATTCCAATAGTCGATCGAGTGGTTGACCAATCTCTCGCTATATCATGACAGTCAGTTTTTGGCTTTCTCTACTGAGGTGCTCGCCCGGCCGAACCGGGGCACAATCGCAGTAGTTCTCCTGGTGCCGCGTTAGTCGATGGAGCGGAACATAAGGCAGCAAAACACAGGAACCGGGCAAACCCAACATTTGACCAAAGACATGATTCGGAGCTGATGCATATAAGGCCTAACTCGAGACGCCAAACACTCCCTGAGGTGTTCGGTCTTTATGATACCGGGCAGAACAATGCCCTAAGCCCCTAGTGTCCAGGTACAGGCGGGAACTTCTGACACGGCCGATGCCAAAACACCAGCCTCCTCCTCGGTTATGGTAAAAACCGGGGGATGTGTATCAACAAGAGACAGTAAGAAAGGTTTACGCAGGGTCTTAATTTGAAAAGAATCCTTTCAACGGGTCCCCGCTGCACGTCTGCGCCTGTGTCTCCGTTGTGCTGTATCCTGGACGGGTGTAGCACGTGCTTCATCTGTAAAAGAGAAGGACTTAGTTTGGAAGAAATATCGTGCAAAAGTTGTATTTAAAATAAAGTATAATTTGGAAGATGAATAAAGTTGAGCTTTATTGGCTCTCATCATTTATACGTGC
Organism: Triticum dicoccoides; assembly: GCF_002162155.2. Taxonomy (NCBI): domain Eukaryota; kingdom Viridiplantae; phylum Streptophyta; class Magnoliopsida; order Poales; family Poaceae; genus Triticum; species Triticum dicoccoides. The sequence goes on from NC_041391.1 coordinate 511,372,528, forward strand.
GGCCCCTTGTAAAGGGGTATGCGGCTGGGAAGCCCCATGTTTATTTACGCCGGACTCGCCTAACCGTGTCCGAGGTCTGAATGACCTGTTTTTAGGGGCTTTGACCTGCAAGGTCGGATTAGTGTGTGGCCGTCAAGGCGGCCTCATGCTCTCCGTGGTTGAGGAACACTCGGAGTTACTCTTTAATGAGATTATGCCGTGTGGACTGGGCATTTGAAGCATAAGAGACGCGTGATGTGGTATTGCGTTAAAGCGGGCGAAAGCTTCGCGTCCCAGTAGTGTTTGAGGGCCACTGTTAGATGGGGCGATATGGAGAGTGAGCTTTTCGCGATGAAGGTTGTCGGATGAACCGAACACAACTTCTAGTGGTATAGAGCATGTACAATTGGCTTAAAGGCCTAGCGTCACTCCTTTGAAGGAAGTGCTGCTACGGCAAATTTTGGTAGGGTCTATCCCCATTCTGCGGACAGTGTCCTGATATGGCAGGTGCCGCATTGTGTTTTCGTGTTATCACATGAAGTGAGTTCACTGTTTTGACTTCTAGTGGGAAAGTCTTCTGTTTTCCGGCGTGCTGCTTGTGGGGTTCGTCGTCTTCGCTTGGTGTGTCGAGCCCCTTGCGTTCGGCGTTAAGTCGTCCGGACTGCTCGAAGACCCAACAATCTCTGTGGGTATGGTTTGCAGGCTTCCCGGAGGTACTATGTATTTGACATAGCCTATCCAGAATTTTGTTTAGGTTGGATAGCTTGTCGCTGTTGTCCTTGAGGGGCAGTGTTTTATTATTCGGCCAAGAGCTTTTGAATCCGGCGTTGACCGCCGTGCTATTTGGGCCATTTTCCTTATTCCGGCGTTGATCCTTTCTGCGTCGTGATTTCCCATTTCCATCCCTTACTTCGGATGTACTCGGGTCGCTGGTGCTGCATCTAGCCAGCCAGCTGTCTTCCCCCGCGCAAAAGCGGGTCATGAGGCTTATTAGTGCGGCCATTGTTCTTGGTTTTTCTTGGCCGAGGTGTCTGGCGAGCCATTCGTCTTGGACGTTGTGCTTAAAGGCTGCTAAGGCTTCGGCGTCCGGACAGTCGACTATTTGGTTCTTTTTGGTGAGGAACCTGTTCCAGAATTTGCGTGCTGACTCTCCGGGCTGTTGAGTTATGTGAATTAAATCGTCTGCATCCAGAGGGCGGACATAAGTACCCTGAAAATTTGCTCGAAACGCATCCTCGAGCTCTTCCCAACTTCCAATGGTATTTTTTGGGAGGCTTTTGAGCCAATGCCGAGCTGGCCCTTTGAGCTTGAGGGGTAGGTATTTTATGGCATGGAGATCGTTTCCTCTAGCCATATGTATGTGTAGGATATAATCCTCAATCCAGACTCCGGGGTCTGTTGTTCCGTCATATGCCTCTATGTTTACGGGTTTGAATCCCGCTGGAAATTCATGATCCAGTACCTCGTCGGTGAAACATAGTGGGTGTGCGGCGCCCCTGTATTTGGGTGTGCCGTTGTCTTCAAACGCTCGGCGGGTTGTGTTGCTTCCTGGAGTCTTCTTTTTTGGCCCATAGATAGACCTGACCGGGTCAACCTTTTTCCCAGGATCTTTATGCTGATCGTGTGCCGGCTTGTGTGCGGCGCCTCTTGCTGCTCTTAGCCTGTCATCTAGTCGTCTATCCGGCCAGGCGACCTCTCTTTTTTGACTGCGGGGGCTCTAGGGCCTCCTCGTCGAATTCGGGCAACAGCTTGCGCTTCGGGTAGCTCTTTGCCTGGCGACTAGCGCCATATTTATCTGCGGTATTGAGTACTTTGCTCCATCTCATTCTGAGTGCGTCCTCCGCTGTTTTGAGCTTCCGCTTTTGCTTCTTCAAACTTCTTGCAGTAGCGACGAGCCTTTTATGAAGGTTCTTATGCTCTGGTGATGTGTTCGGCGTGAGGTCGTCTAGGCTCTTGTTTTCGCCGGGGATGGGTTGCTTGGTGGCATGTTCGCCGTCCACTGCTTCGCCCTGCTCTAGGGCCGGGTCCGTATGGGTGACGTTATTATCGAGGCGGGACTTCGGGCGGCGCTTGCGTCGCCGTTTTGGTTGTTTGTTGGGGGGTTGTCCTGCGCCATGTCCCATTGTTCCTCATTATCGCTTCCTTTTGGTGTATCCACCATGTATACGTCGTGAGTTGGGGTGGCTTTCCAGTGCCCGGTAGGCGCTGGTTCTTGGTCGTATCCCTCATCGTCGTCCATACCGTCGATGTCTTCGGAGTCGTAGTCTAGCATGTCGGTTAGATCGTCGACAGTGGCTACTAAGTGGGTGGTGGGTGGGCTTTGAATTTCTTCGTCGTCCGCATCCCAACCGTCCTGACCGCAGTCCGGCCAGGGCTCTCCTGATAATGAGAGATACTTTAGCAAACTCAAGATGTCGCCGAAAGGTGAGTGTTGAAAGATGTCCGCAGCAGTGAACTCCATGACCGGCGCCCAATCGGATTCGATTGGAGGGGGCGCGGGAGGTTCGGAGTCCGGCACCTCAGAGTCACGGGCTTTATGAGGGACAAGGTCAGTGTTCGGCTCTATCGCCGTAGAGGTTGCAGCCCCCGAGGCGGTGTCTAGCCATCCGTCCTCGATCTGCGTAGCTGGCTCCAAATTGAAGATCGGAGCGGGCTCGAGTGAGGCCTCCAGGGTACTGTCCGGCTGCAGAGCTAAATCATGCCCATCGTGACAGTGCGGCGCGCTTGGCTGTGGCTTGAATCCATCGAAGATCAAGTCCCCGCGGATGTCAGTCGTGAAGTTCAAACTTCCAAATCTGACCGGACGGCCAGGGGCGTAGCTTTCGATCTACTCCAGATGGCCAAGCGAGTTGGCCTGCAGTGCAAAGCCGCCGAATACGAAGATCTGTCCGGGGAGGAAGGTCTCACCCTAGACTGCGTCGTTGTTGATGATCCAAAAAGCCATCGGGCCTATCGGTGACGACACACAGGAACTCTCAATGAAAGCACCAATGTCGGTGTCAAAACCGGTGGATCTCGGGTAGGGGGTCCCGAACTGTGCGTCTAGGAGGATGGTAACAGGAGACAAGGGACATGATGTTTTACCCAGGTTTGGGCCCTCTTGATGGAGGTAAAACCCTACGTCCTGCTTGATTAATATTGATGATGCGTATGATTGTTAAACCCTAGAAGCTAGCCTATGGTATGATTGTTGTTCGTCCTACGGACTAAAGCCATCCGGTTTATATAGACACTGGAGAGGGCTAGGGTTACACAGAGTCGGTTACAATGGTAGGAGATCTACATATCCATATCGCCAAGCTTGCCTTCCACGCCAAGGAAAGTCCCATCCGGACATGGGACGAAGTCTTCAATCTTGTATCTTCATAGTCTTGGAGTCCGGCCGATGATGATAGTTCGGCTATCCGGACACCCCCTAGTCCAGGACTCCCTCAACGGCACTTGAAGCATGTCGAACGTTTGAACAGAGAGAATGTTAAGTCTCGCTCCACCATCGATGAGAGTCTTGGTGACGACCATGTTGCTGATGACGGGTGAGCAGAGCATGGGGAGCGTGCCAGCAGTGGCCTCGCACTTGAGCTGATTTGAGGAGCTGAAGGTGATGGCGCATTTGGACCACCTGAGCGGGCGAGTTGCTTCGGGTTTGGGGAGCGCCTCGTTCACCTCGCGTGCGAAATGCTTGAAGATGTGGTGAGAAGTTGGGGCCTGTGATTCGCCCAGGATGCAGGCAATGGCTCGGGGCTCCTGGAAGCCACCAGCCCCCTCGTCCTGGTGGTGATCTTCGGTCCTCCTTGGTGGTGGAGGCAGTGGAGGAAGACCGGCATTGCCCTGAGGGCGATCCTCATGAGGCTGCTCCCTCTAGGCGCCCTCACGAGGTTGGCCCTGCCAATGGTCCTCCCGAGGATGGTCGCGCCACTCCTGGCGATGGTCGCATCCGTCCCAGTGTCCTCCACCTCGGCCACCTCCGTGGTCGTAGCCTCGATCGTTGCGCTCGGGGCGTCGGCCGAGGCACCCGTCACGGAGGGCCCTGAGCTCCTGGCAGTCATTGGTGTTGTGGTTGTGGACGTTGTGGAAGACGCGGAACGGTCGGTTGCTCTTGGATGACTCGGGGTGGTCGCACCCGCGCTTCTTCTCTGGCTCGGCCGCGAGCACGGCCGGCCCTTTGCGCTTCACGTCCTTGCCCTTGGCCTTCTTGTCTTCTGGGTCAGCATTGGGGAGCTCGAGGAGGGAGAGGCGCCCCTCCTCAACCCTCGCACACTTGTTCGCCATATTGAACATCTCCAGGGATGTGCAGAGCTCCTCATGGATGGAGAGCTCCTCCTTCATCTTGACGTCGCGGACACCATCAGTGAACGCTGAAATGATGGCCTCGTCCGACACCTTGGGGATCTTGAGGCCGACGTTGTTGAAGCGCTGGATATACTTTTGCAGGGTCTCTCCTAGCTGCTGCTTGATGCATTGCAGGTCACCCGCGGCCGGCGGACGGTCGCGAGTGCCCTGGAAATTAGCGATGAAGCAGCCGCGCATCTCCTCCCAGGAAGAGACCAAACCGACGGGGAGATTCTAGAGCCAAGAACGTGCGCCGTCCTTGAGAGCCATGGGGAACCAGTTTGCCATGATCTTCTCGTCGCTGCTAGCCGCCTCGATGCTCAGCTTGTAGAGCTGCAAGAACTCGGCGGGGTCGGCGGGGTCGTCGTAGCGTGGAGGCAGGTCAGGCTTGAACTTGCTTGGTCAGATGACGTTCCAAAGCTCCGAGGTGAATGTGCAACATCCTGCTGTGGCCACGTGGGCCTGTCGAGGAGGTGGAGCTTGGTCCTGGTGCTCGCGCGCCGCCACCTCCTGTGGCGGCACACGGGCTTGACATGGGGGTGCTGGAAGCACGCGCGCTTCTCCTTGAGGCCACTGCACCACCTGGCAGCTCACCTCTTCCCGTGCAGGCGCCTGGCATGGCGGGTCGTGCCGTGGTGCCACACGCCTTGGCTCGATGATGACGCCCTGGGCTGGAGGTGGTGGAGGAGCCCCGTGCAGCGAAGAAGCTTGTTGCTTGTGGCCGGTAGGGCCCGTAGCGGCGTTGGCCACTGGAGACGGAGCACGACGAGCACAACCATCACCCGTCGAAGCTGTCTAAGCAACGCGTGCGGCAACTGCAGCCCGGCGTGCGTCAGCCATGGATGTGTTGGATGATACGTGTGACAGCCTGATCTTTGGGCCTTTCTTTTTCTTTTGTTTTTTTGAGGTTTTTGCTTGAGTTTTCTTTTTCCGTGGCTTTGTGGTCTAGAAACTAAAGAAGATGCCCTCTTCTTTGTTTCCTGAGTGGCTTGTCATTCCCAAATCCTTCCCTAGACCCTGTCATTTTCATCCTGGCCCGAATCCCAATATTCTTTTTTATTCGGAATATTCCTTTTCTATTAAAGGAATAACTCAAATTGCCCTAGGTTGTGAAGCAACCTATATTTCCATCACTCCTAAAATTGCCAAATAATTCTCATAAATTGTTTGGGCCATATATTGATCAAATACGGCAAAACTTTTCATTGCCATGATCTAAAATAATCCTCCAATAATCCATTTCCTATTCTGCCCTAAATGGCACATTGTGAAGCAAGTGCCATTTTCCTTTGCCCAATTGACCTCAAACTCCTTGGAAACCTTTTCCTGTACATATCATTGCCACATGCCAAAATGCAACCTCATTTGCCTTGTAATTATTTAATTATTATTTTCCAAAGTTTCTATCCAAAAAGAAGCTTTGTGAAGGAGGTATAAGCTCGGCATATCCAAATGAGTTTCCATTTTGCATGATCCTTCATATCATCATATCATAGCCCTCCACCAAAGTATAGCACATGTCATGCCTCCATGTGAGCTCATCTTCAATTCTTAGATTCTGCCCAAAATTTCAGTTTGTGAAGCAAGTATATTTTATCTTGCTCCATTATGGCTGAAAATTTTGTTAGTCCTTCTAGTATCCATATAACTTATCTCCACCCATTTTGGGCATAGTTCATCAAGCCATTATTCCTCTAGAAGTTTTGCAAGTTTTTGTCCAGAGGGGATGCTTGTGAAGCAAGTACCAGTTTGGCTTGGCCAATTGGTATGAGACTTTTTGAGCATCTTAATAGGACCAAATGACTCTCCCTTGCCCAATTTGAGTTCAAGTTGACACTCCATGTGAGTGCAACATGTTGATCAAGTTTCTGGACCATTTTGGTCAGTTGCAAAGCAACTACATTAATCCTTGATCCATTTCCACTCAAACTCTCCAGGATTGTAGTTCTTCCTTAGTTAATCATCGCAGACAACTCCATTGACCTCAATCACTTCCCTGTTGATCACTAGTGCATGGCCAAGTTTACTGCAGTAAACTTCAGATGATGACTACCATTCAACCACTGCATCTTTAACCAAGTTACCACCTCAGTTGCAACCTACCCAGGAAGGACTCCACCCCAGACATCGTTTGGCATCGCTTGTCGCACTGTGTGCACCAGTGCACGCGGTGACCACCTCTCTGGCATGCCATGGACGCGAGCTGGATGGCTTCTTGCTCGGGCCCCTCCCCCTCTCATCGGCTTCGCATGCGTGAGCGTGTCCAGTAGATAGCCCTCATCATCGCCCACTCCCTGGACCCCTCTCCCCCTCCGGCAGCTGCCTCACCAACGCTCGCCTCCGCGTGTGATACGTCTCCGTCGTATCTAATTTTTTATTGTTCCATGCCAATATTATTCAACTTTCATATACTTTTGGCAACTTTTTATACTATTTTTTGGGACTAACATATTGATCCAGTGCCTAGTGCTAGTTCCTGTTTGTTGCATGTTTTATGTTTCGCAGAAACCCAATATCAAACTGAGTCCAAACGGGATAAAAACGGACAGAGAATTATTTTGGAATATTTGTGATTTTTGGGAGGAAGAATCAACGGGAGACGGTGCCCGAGGGGGCCAGAGGCAGGGGAGCGCCCTGGACCCTCGTGGGCACCCCGTAAGGCGGTTGATGCTCTTTTTTGCCACAAGAAAGATAATTTTATGAGAAAAATCTGGGCGAAAGATTCAACCCAATCGGAGTTACGGATATCTGGATATAAAAGAAACGGTGAAAGGGCAGAATCTGAGAACGCTGAAACAGAGAGAGACAGAGAGATAGATCCAATCTCGGAGGGGCTCTCGCCCCTCCCACGCCATGGGAGCTAAGGACCAGAGGGGAAACCCTTCTCCCATCTAGGGAGAAGGTCAAGGAAGAAGAAGAAGAAGGGGGGCTCTCTCCCCCTTGCTTCCGGTGGCGCCGGAACACCGCCGGGGGCCATCGTCATCACCGCGATTTCCACCAACACCTCCATCATCTTCTCCAACATCTCCATCACCTTCCCCCATATATATCTAGCGGTCCACTCACTCGAAATCCGTTGTACCCTCTACTTGAACATGGTGCTTTATGCTTCATATTATTATCCAATGATGTGTTTCCATTCTATGTTGTCTGAGTAGATTTTCGTTGTCCTACCGGTGATTGATGAATTGCTATGATTGGTTTGAATTGCATGTTATATTATTGGTGCTGTCCTATTGTGCCCTCCGTGTTGCGCAAGCGTCAGGGATTCCCGCTGTAGGGTTTGCAATATGTTCATGATTTGCTTATGGTGGGTGGCGTGAGTGACAGAAGCACTGACCCGAGTAAGTAGGTTGTTTGCGTATGGGATAAAGGGGACCTGATGTCAGGACCCCGACTCAATGCCACATCGATCTAGCATGTAACACCTCATATCACTTTGCAGCCTCACGCACGGTATTCCCACGGGTGTCGCCTTACCTTCGCCCGGGACCGTTTGCGCCTTTTGGCACACGTATATGATAGTGTTGCTAACATCCATATGATAAGGAGCCCGGGCTGACATGGCTAGTCGTAAACCCAAAGTGGCACAAACCTATAGGGACAGGCATCCATGACCCAGCATCGAACGTGTTGGTCATCAGCGGGTGAATCCAGGCTGTAGCACTGGGCTAGCAGGACTCTGGTGAACCGGGCTGTAGCGGGCTAACAGGACTCCGGTATTCATCGCGTGACATTTCCCCAAAGGGACAGACACAGGAACGAAGAAGGACACATGCCGGCCAGCCTAAGTGTTCCGGAGCAGTAGCAAGCTACCATGGCTCGGTGGAAACACTAGGAGACATTTCTCGGTAAGAGAGGCTACTAAAGATAAACAACTAGATAGTCAGATCCCACACATACCAAGCATTTCAATAACATACACACAATATGCTCGATATGTGCAAACACAACATGGCATCACAACATGACTCTATGACTCAAGTATTTATTCAATAGGCTCCGAGGAGTGAGATATTACAAACATGAGTCTCATGACCCAACATTCAGAGCATACAAATCAAAGCACAAGCGGAAGCTCAACATGTCTGAGTACAGACATTTACAAATGAAAAAGGCTTGAAAGCCTGACTATCTACCAGATCCTGCCGAGGGCACAAGATCATAGCTAAGGTAACAAGCTAAACGTCGAAGTCCACGTGGAACTACTAGCGAGACCGAAGTCTCTCTGCAAAAACATAAAATAGGCAAATGTGAGTACAAATGTACCCAGCAAGACTTACATCAGAACTATCTACATATGCATCATTATCAACAAAGGGGATGGTGGGGTTTAACTGCAGCAAGCCAGCTTTGACTCGGTGGCTATCCTGATCTACGACTGCATGTAACTCTTTTGAGGTGGCGCACACGAGTCCACATATTCACCATATCAATGCACCACTATGGATCCGCTCCCGTCTCCCTACGAGAACGCCATCCATAGCACTCACGCTTATCTTGCATATTTTAGAGTATCCACTTTCACTTGTCTATGAACTGATATAAGCAACCCAGAAGTCCTTTTCCGCGGACACGGCTATTCGAATAGATGATGTTAACCCTGCAGGGGTGTACTTCTTCATACATGTTTCCACCACTTAGCGTCTGCACACGACATGTGCTCGGCAGACTTCAAGCGAAAGCCGACGTGGGTGTAGACCACGACCTACCTAAACACTCAAGTCTCTAGTCCAGGTTTATCGCCTATTCGGGTTCCATCCATGAGGAGATCCGGCCGGAGTTTCGCTCACAGCCCCAAACGATGTGAACAGGGTTTCGTGACACCAAACGGGCGCCCGGTATACCCGGCCACGTGCCTACCGCATCACAGCCCACCCCTACGGTCAGCGCTGTCCACGGCCTCCAGCATACTACAAACACCAGAAACTACTTGCAACTCCAGGACAGAGGACAAGGGTGAATAAGAAGTCGAGCGGGGTCATATTTCAGGGCCCAATGTATGGTAGTAGTTGAATCATGGATCACAAACACAGAGCTCAGTTCCTAAGGACGGCTTCAATGAGACAACCCACCATGTACTCCTACATGGCCTCTCACCGATACCTTTTACCAAATCGTGTTCACACACTTAGCTCACACACAGTAGGACATGTTCACACACCTCTGATTCATTCCCGATGAATCAGACCTGACTCAACTCTAAGCAATAGCAGGCATGACAAACAAACATGAATGAGTAGTCACAACAGGGCTCAAACAACTCCTACTCATACTAGTGGGTTTCATCTATTTACTGTGGCAATGACAGGTCATGCAGAGGATAAAGGGGTTCAGCTACCGCAGCAAGTAACAAATGACTCGTTGTTGTTCTAATGCAGTAAAAGAGAGCAGGGAGAGAGAGTAGGATTGTATCGGAATGAACAAGGGGGTTTTGCTTGCCTGGCACTTCTGAAGATAATATAGTTCTTCATCGGTGTCATCGAACAATCATCGGAACGTCGTCTACTGAGAGGGGAAAATTACCGGCAAACAAGAAAGAACACAATCAATGCGATGCAACAATATGATGCATGATAATGACATGGCAATATGCTGGTGTTTTGAGATAATGCAGTTGTAAGCCAAATTAATTGAAGTGGAATTCAAACAAGGTTAAACTCCAACTCCAAATGTTCTTTCACAAATTACCCTAATCATGATTCATCCTATTCAGTGAGGTTAACTTGTTCAAACATGCATGATCATGGCATAAACAGATTCTTCATATTTTTCTGATCATTTTTCATATATAAATTATTTCATTCTGAGCTACGGTTGAATTTATATGATTTTTAGAAGTTTGGGGTACTTTCTGAAATTTCCTGAATTAAAATAAATCCAGAAAATCAATTACTGCGTCAGCCTGACGTCAGTGTGACATCAGCGGGTTAACGGGACACGGTCCGGGTCAAACCTGACAGTGGGTCCCGCGTGTCAGTGTAATTAGTTAAACTAAAATTAATTTAAACTAATCCTAAATAGTTAACAGGGCTGGGCCCCACCTGTCATTGACTCAGGAGAGTCAACCAGGGCCCACCCGTGGTCAAGGTCAACCCTCGGCTACACCGGCGTTTAGCCGCCGGCGAGCCCGACGCGGCGGCGAGAGTGGTTTTGGCCACTCCGACGACCAAATGGGCCGCGGAGGGCATCTAGGTGGAGCTGGGGACGAGCCGAAGCTCTTGGTGGAGTTAGCTGGGGTGGGGGTGGCCGGAATCGGCGCCGGCGATGACCTAGGTGGCCGCCAGAGTTCGGCCGAGGTCGAACACGGCGCTGCGGTGCACTAGAGGGGAAACGGAAGGGCGCTGCGGGCTCCTAGGAGGGCGGCGAACTTGGTAACATGCTCGGGCGCAAGCTGGGGTGGCCCTGGCCACGGCGGCGCCATGGCCGGCGGCTAGGAGCAATCGGCTCCGGTGATTAGGGTGACTAGAGGGTGCGTTCCGCAGCGAGAAGAGAGGGGAAAGACGGCAAGGCTCACGTAGATCACGAAGCGATGCTCGGGGTAGCCGGGGGCGTGCTGAGGATGACGAATCGTCGAGGGCGATCGCCGGCGACCGAAGCTTGAAGACGGAGTCGAGGCGGTCGTCTTGAGGCGTCCGGCGCTCGAGGCTTGCTCTAGGAGGTGTAATGGATGGTGGCGGAGCTTTGGGAGGCGTCGGGGAGGCGAGGCGGTGGCTGTGGCCGCGGCGAACGGCGTCGGTGGTGACGGGCGCATTCGGACGGAAAGAACAGAGGAGGGGAGAGCGTTTGGGGGAGAGAGAGGGAGTCCAGGGGGTCGGGGCGTCGCCGAGGAGATGATGCACGGCGTCGCGGTGGCCAGGCGACGCAGGCAGGCAGCCTGGTGGCGTGGCGAGCTCGGGCGCGTGCGCCGTGTCCCTCCTCTGCCTACTGGCACGAGGAGGAAGGCGACAGGGAGGAGGAGGTGGGCTGGGCTGCTGGAGGAGCTGGGCCGTAACTGGGCCAGCCAGGTAAGTAGGCCAGGTAAGTGCTCTGTTTATATTTCTGTTTTGTTTTCTATTTTTTCTGTAGTTTGTTTTGATTTAGTTTTAGACACTAAATCATTTTTATTGCTTTTGATAGTTATGGTAGGGACTAGTTGCATTATTCCAAAGCCCTTCATCAAAGATCAGAATTATTGAACATATATTAATTAATTAACAAATACATATCCAATGTAAATAGTTATTTATTTAATTCAACGGCCCAAAATAATTAACTCTGAGATACCAAAAATATTGTTTTGAGTTTTACCTCTTTGCAATATTTTCAGAGACTAAGAGGAACATTTTCTTGGACTTCTTTGAGAAGATTTTAATGTTGATCATTTTTAGAAGGTTTCTGAGGCTTTGAAAATTCCTCGATTCAAATTTCATTTAAATTAAAACATGATGCTCACATGAGGGTCTAGCGTAGTGCATAATAGGACCAGGGATGTGACAACTCACCCCACTAAACAAAAATCTCGCCCCGAGATTCAAGCGTAGGGTAAGATGGAAGGGGAATGCAAACTAGTATAATCCTCACGATCCAGGTGCACTTCATAGGAACGTTGATTCGATCACCATCATTGTCTCGATGTCTTGCTCCAGGAACTCCTACCAACATGACAACGAGAGAAAAAGGATCTCTAGAAGGATTGATCTTCTCGAAGATCGAGCAACTCAGGATCCACTCACGGAATGAGACATAGAAACATCTCTTGAGCTGAGAGGCAAAACACACATCTGAGGAAAATGGAGTAAGGCAGATGACGAGGGCTCGCTAGGTAGACAACAATTCCAGACTTAAGAATGTGGTAAACGGTTGTCAATGTAGCGAAGAGTTGAATTGCCATTATACCATAACAAGACATCTTGGAGGAGGGTGATTCGTAGAAATTTCCCTTTAAGTGGCAAAAAGAATTACCTTTGATTCAGAGATCATTGAAACTCTTTAAACCAGCCTAAGGCAATTCTCGAGCGATCATTTGGAGGGGGTCGGTAGAATGGAATACTCGAACTTGGATGATGTGGATTACCTTGTTGAAGACAACGTAATGGAAGAATTTGCTTACCACCGGAAATGGAAGGGACCCATGGTAGAATGGCACATTGGCGGTGCAAGCTGGGAACAAAATGCAAATGCTGGGAATGATTCTGGTAACTGGGGAAGAACCCAACAATAGAGAGTGAACTCACTGTTTGAAAAGGTCATTGCATTGCCGAGGAAACTGAGAGCACTATACAGTTAATGCCGACGATCAAACCTAGCACTTGCGCATGCTCTCAAGAACTTGAGCATTTCTATAATCATCAAGATTTTACCAATATTCGTGTCAAGGATCCTGGCAACACAACTTGCTACCATGATGAATGATGATGGATGATGCAGATGCAAAGGAAGATAACACTTTCTCAGATTTCACCCTTGGCGGGGCCAAGGAAATAAAATCTGGATGATCGACCGAGAGACATTTAGCACTCCGCTTCTAATGCTCTCCTTAATGTGCTAGCGTAATCCATTTATTGAAATGGTTTGGTAACCAGACCATCAAGTAAAAGGGTCGGACTTCGGGAGCACAAAAATCCATAAGGAACAACTAGGGAGTAGATCCTACGAAATCCTTATGGGGAGGTGGCCAACTTCCTCAATCAAGATATTATAATAACAGGTCTTCCGACTGGGTGTGTTGGCCACGACATCCACTTTACCGGTTTCCGAGGGACCGATATTATAGTTCTTGGGAAATGTTCCAAACCATCATATCTGCCTGAGATTCAGATCTGGTTGGTGTCAGGATATTCCAGACTCATCGAGTCTAGGAAGAAAAACGAAAGTTTGCAACACAAATCGACGAGATGACGTTGCGAGATTCTCGGGGAATTAACTACGATAGTAAGCTCCAAAACATGAGCTGGTTCTGCTACAAACATGTGAACACGTTGTCCCAGACAAGAATGACCACATAGTAGTCTTATCATAAAACACTACCGAGTTCAGGTGGGGAACCATAATCGAGGATATCGAAGTCTTTACGCAAGTCCATGGATTAGATCCCAAGCATAGACTTGTTTTCCTTGAACAAGTCAATCAGTGGCTTAGTGTGCTAGGGACACATATAGAATGAAGGTTGCAAGCCTCCAGACTACAGAATACTTTGCACGTGTGCATGACTGATTTGGGACGATTCCAAAGGTAACAAAACAATCTTCCTCGAACTCACGGCGACAACTTGCACCAAATGCACGTGAATCAGAGGAAGTCACTTCTTTTATCCAAACATATTCTTCATGAACGAAACACGAAGATAATGCTTACAAAAATTTCCAGTACTAGCTTAATGTTCAACAAAATCATGGAGGAGATAAGGATGTTGTCGATGGGCTCAACAACAATTCATCCAGGTTTCCATATAAAAGGAATTCCATAGTTAGGTGAACACGGTGATAGCATTGGTCAGAACAAAAGATATAATGGTGTATGCTCGAGGAAAATCCACGAATAAGACAACATTACAAACATCGTTGGTTCTGATTTGATTTGAGAATAGCCCACACTCAAATCAAAGTTTTGGCAGGACAATAGCTCCAACAACTGGTCTCGAGGATCAATTGATGAGGATATCATCTTTCTTCAACACACATACAAGACATCCCTTAAAATGAGCCAAGTCGGACAAGCTTCCATCTTCCAACTCTCCAAGTTGTTGTTTAGCTTGACCAAAGTGCTCAGGGGTACCCAACACAGACTCTTGGAGAAGGGGTGGTTTATAAGGAACCAACTTGATCACGAACTCAACATAGCGGTCAGGTGACAACCTGGTAATACTTCCGAGAAGATCTTCGGAAAGTCACGAACCACCGGTATGTTACTAAGCTCGAGAACAATCTCGCTTTTGAGGGCAAGACGATATGATCAAATGAGTGAGGACTTGACAAGATCCTAACTCATCAATCGAAGGGTGCACCGAAATAAGGACTAGGTAGCACGATCAGTCTTAGAAGGATGATTCAAAAACCAACACGCTAAGAATGAAATTATTGTCCTTTAACTACCAAGCAACGAGGTTGCTAGGAGTATTGATTTCACACATCACAATTCATTTGTTGGTATTCCGGTTGCATCAACACGAGGACCGAGGAATGACTAATGATGGTGAGAAGTATCACTACGTCAAAATTCATGAGAGTTGGTGCAGTTCTCATGACAATTCTGACATAAAGAGGGTAATACTCCAAGGTAGAACAGAACCAAAAGCTGGATTGGCATTTGATCTGCGGAATACAACTGCTTTGACCCAATCCTAGATATGGATGAGGTACTGGAGTTTGTTTCTCCAAGTCATTCAGGACAGAATGGCTTGACAAACCACAAGAGTAATAGGCATCGATAAACGAATGCACGCATACTCTTGACTATCAATTGATAGACGGGGTCAGAATACAACTAAAGAGAACAACCCCAAAGGAACATATAATTTTCTGAGTTGTGGATGCACAGATTAGTATGTCGAATCAAGTTCATCAGGTTTCTTCCGGATAACCCATGAAGGAAAGTAGAACTGGCAGATTCACAATTATGAATGGAGAACTCCTCAAGAGTACTCTTATTGTGATCTTTTAATTCGAAGAACTTCTGCCTTATTGGTTCATGGTATTTGAAAGAAAGAAATACCACGGACCTCGAGGACTGTCGCAAGGTCACTAATAACCTAAGGGAGCTAGCAATTACTAACAACATGAAATAAGTAGGGTGAATCTCGGGTTCAAGAACCCAGAAATAGAATGCCTACTAACTAATAACATCACGGGATGCTTTCAAAAATAATGGCCAGAATCATCACACTGGGGATACAAAAGCATTGCTAAATTGCTAGGTGACTTCCTAAACACCTAAGGTCATAATAATAGCTCCAACATCTACGCCGAGGCAACAAAGTACCTCAACCTACCGATTAGTGTGCTTATTCCGACCAAAAGGGACATCGGAGACGGAAGGAAAGGATTTGCAAATGCATCAGACTGTTTAGAGACCTGGGATGACTTGGACATCATAACGGCTGTAAATGCTTAAAATGATTTGAGACATCCTGCAAAAATGGTGGCATAACCACTCAACATCACAGTATCAAGGTTCCGAGATCAACAGTAATCATACAGAATTTGTAGGAACTGAACTGGGGCTTAAAACCAACAATCTTAAAGATCTATGGATTAGTAACACGTCATCCTGATAGATAGATGAGAAGCCTAATTCCTAACCCCGTAGAAGAGAAGAGGATGACTCAGATCAGAAGGCCATGAGGTATAAGGAGTAAAAAGAGCCTTACGTTCCCTCCCACAATCAATTCCCTTACATAACTAAAGCAACTTCGACCAGTTTGGCTTGGTAAGCCTACAGGCAGTCAAGCTCTAATACCATTTCTGTCAGGACCCCGACTCAATGCCACATCGATCTAGCATGTAACACCTCATATCACTTTGCGGCCTCACGCACGGTATTCCCACGGGTGTCGCCTTACCTTCGCCCGGGACCGTTTGCACCTTTTGGCACACGTATATGATAGTGTCGCTAGCATCCATATGATAAGGAGCCCGAGCTGACATGGCTAGTCGTAAACCCAAAGTGGCACAAACCTACAGGGACAGGCATCCATGACCCAGCATCGAACGTGTCGGTCATCAGCGGGTGAATCCAGGCTGTAGCACTGGGCTAGCAGGACTCCGGTGAACCGGGCTGTAGCGGGCTAACAGGACTCCGGTATTCATCGCGTGACATTTCCCCGAAGGGACAGACACAGGAATGAAGAAGGACACATGCCGGCCAGCCTAAGTGTTCCGGAGCAGTAGCAAGCTACCATGGCTCGGTGGAAACACTAGGAGACATTTCTCGGTAAGAGAGGCTACTAAAGATAAACAACTAGATAGTCAGATCCCACACATACCAAGCATTTCAATAACATACACACAATATGCTCGATATGTGCAAACACAACATGGCATCACAACATGACTCTATGACTCAAGTATTTATTCAATAGGCTCCGAGGAGTGAGATATTACAAACATGAGTCTCATGACCCAACATTCAGAGCATACAAATCAAAGCACAAGCGGAAGCTCAACATGTCTGAGTACAGACATTTACAAATGAAAAAGGCTTGAAAGCCTGACTATCTACCAGATCCTGCCGAGGGCACAAGATCGTAGCTAAGGTAACAAGCTAAACGTCGAAGTCCACGTGGAACTACTAGCGAGACCGAAGTCTCTCTGCAAAAACATAAAATAGGCAAACGTGAGTACAAATGTACCCAGCAAGACTTACATCAGAACTATCTACATATGCATCATTATCAACAAAGGGGATGGTGGGGTTTAACTGCAGCAAGCCAGCTTTGACTCGGTGGCTATCCTGATCTACGACTGCATGTAACTCTTTTGAGGTAGCGCACACGAGTCCACATATTCACCATATCAATACACCACTATGGATCCGCTCCCGTCTCCCTACGAGAACGCCATCCATAGCACTCACGCTTATCTTGCGTATTTTAGAGTATCCACTTTCACTTGTCTATGAACTGATATAAGCAACCCAGAAGTCCTTTTCCGCGGACACGGCTATTCGAATAGATGATGTTAACCCTGCAGGGGTGTACTTCTTCATACATGTTTCCACCACTTAGCGTCTGCACACGACATGTGCTCGGCAGACTTCAAGCGAAAGCCGACGTGGGTGTAGACCACGACCTACCTAAACACTCAAGTCTCTAGTCCAGGTTTATCGCCTATTCGGGTTCCATCCATGAGGAGATCCGGCCGGAGTTTCGCTCACAGCCCCAAACGATGTGAACAGGGTTTCGTGACACCAAACGGGCGCCCGGTATACCCGGCCACGTGCCTACCGCATCACAGCCCACCCCTACGGTCAGCGCTGTCCACGGCCTCCAGCATACTACAAACACCAGAAACTACTTGCAACTCCTGGACAGAGGACAAGGGTGAATAAGAAGTCGAGCGGGGTCATATTTCAGGGCCCAATGTATGGTAGTAGCTGAATCATGGATCACAAACACAGAGCTCAGTTCCTAAGGACGGCTTCAATGAGACAACCCACCATGTACTCCTACATGGCCTCTCACCGATACCTTTTACCAAATCGTGTTCACACACTTAGCTCACACACAGTAGGACATGTTCACACACCTCTGATTCATTCCCGATGAATCAGACCTGACTCAACTCTAAGCAATAGCAAGCATGACAAACAAACATGAATGAGTAGGCACAACAGGGCTCAAACAACTCCTACTCATACTAGTGGGTTTCATCTATTTACTGTGGCAATGACAGGTCATGCAGAGGATAAAGGGGTTCAGCTACCGCAGCAAGTAACAAATGACTCGTTGTTGTTCTAATGCAGTAAAAGAGAGCAGGGCGAGAGAGTAGGATTGTATCGGAATGAACAAGGGGGTTTTGCTTGCCTGGCACTTCTGAAGATAATATAGTTCTTCATCGGTGTCATCGAACAATCGTCGGAACGTCGTCTACTCAGAGGGGACAATTACCGGCAAACAAGAAAGAACACAATCAATGCGATGCAACAATATGATGCATGATAATGACATGGCAATATGCTGGTGTTTTGAGATAATGCAGCTGTAAGCCAAATTAATTGAAGTGGAATTCAAACAAGGTTAAACTCCAACTCCAAATTTTCTTTCACAAATTACCCTAATCATGATTCATCCTATTCAGTGAGGTTAACTTGTTCAAACATGCATGATCATGGCATAAACAGATTCTTCATATTTTTCTGATCATTTTTCATATATAAATTATTTCATTCTGAGCTACGGTTGAATTTATATGATTTTTAGAAGTTTGGGGTATTTTCTAAAATTTCCTGAATTAAAATAAATCCAGAAAATCAATTACTGCGTCAGCCTGACGTCAGTGCAGCGGGTTAACGGGACACGGTCCGGGTCAAACCTGACAGTGGGTCCCGCGTGTTAGTGTAATTAGTTAAACTAAAATTAATTTAAACTAATCCTAAATAGTTAACAGGGCTGGGCCCCACCTGTCATTGACTCAGGAGAGTCAACCAGGGCCCACCCGTGGTCAAGGTCAATGTCGGCTACACCGGCGTTTAGCCGCCGGCGAGCCCGACGCGGCGGCGAGAGTGGTTTTGGCCACTCCGACGACCAAATGGGCCGCGGAGGACATCTAGGTGGAGCTGGGGACGAGCCGAAGCTCTTGGTGGAGTTAGCTGGGGTGGGGGTGGCCGGAATCGGTGCCGGTGACGACCTAGGTGGCCGCCGGAGTTCGGCCGAGGTCGAACACAGTGCTGCGGTGCACTAGAGGGGAAACGGAAGGGCGCTGCGGGCTCCTGGGAGGGCGGCGAACTTGGTAACATGCTCGGGCGCAAGCTGGGGTGGCCCTGGCCACGGCGGCGCCATGGCCGGCAGCGAGGAGCAATCGGCTCCGGTTATTAGGGCGACTAGAGGGTGCGTTCCGCAGCGAGAAGAGAGGGGAAAGACGGCAGGGCTCACGTAGATCACGAAGCGATGCTCGGGGTAGCCGGGGGCGTGCTGAGGATGACGAATCGTCGAGGGCGATCGCCGGCGACCGAAGCTTGAAGACGGAGTCGAGGCGGTCGTCTTGGGGCTTCCGGCGCTGGGGGCTTTCTCTAGGAGGTGTAATGGATGGTGGCGGAGCTTTGGGAGGCGTCGGGGAGGCGAGGCGGTGGCTGTGGCTGCGACGAACGGCGTCGGTGGCGACGGGCGCATTCGGACGGAAAGAACAGAGGAGGGGAGAGCGTTTGGGGGAGAGAGAGGGAGTCCAGGGGGTCGGGGCGGCGCCGAGGAGATGACGCGCGGCGTCGCGGTGGCCAGGCGACGTAGGCAGGTAGCCTGGTGGCATGGCGAGCTCGGGCGCGTGCGCCGTGTCCCTCCTCTGCCTACTGGCACGAGGAGGAAGGCGACAGGGAGGAGGAGGTGGGCTGGGCTGCTGGAGGAGCTGGGCCATAACTGGGCCAGCCGGGTAAGTAGGCCAGGTAAGTGCTCTGTTTATATTTCTATTTTGTTTTCTATTTTTTTTGTAGTTTGTTTTGATTTAGTTTTAGACACTAAATCATTTTTATTGCTTTTGATAGTTATGGTAGGGACTAGTTGGATTATTCCAAAGCCCTTCATCAAAGATCAGAATTATTGGACATATATTAATTAATTAACAAATACATATCCAATGTAAATAGTTATTTATTTAATTCAAAGGCCCAAAATAATTAACTCTGAGATACCAAAAATATTGTTTTGAGTTTTACCTCTTTGCAATATTTTCAGAGACTAAGAGGAACATTTTCTTGGACTTCTTTGAGAAGATTTTAATGTTGATCATTGTTAGAAGGTTTCTGAGGCTTTGAAAATTCCTCAATTCAAATTTCATTTAAATTAAAACATGATGCTCACATGAGGGTCTAGCCTAGTGCATAACAGGACCAGGGATGTGACACCTGATGCTTTAATGCTATGGTTGGATTTACCTTAATGATCTTTAGTAGTTGCGGATGCTTGCTAGAGTTCCAATCATAAGTGCATATGATCTAAAAGTGCAACTATCCCTAGGTGGTTTTGGTAATTCCTAACAACATATAGCTCATTGAGCTAATCCTACTTCAAGTTAAATATTTCAGGAAAGCTCAATTATTGGCATGGCATGGATGAGAAAAGTGGACCCCTCAAAATGCTAAGTGAGGGAGTCTTGGACTAGGGGGTGTCTGGATAGCAGAACTATCATCATTGGCCGGACTCCAAGACTATGAAGATACAAGATTGAACACTTCATCCCGTGTCCGGATGGGACTTTCGTTGGCGTGGAAGGCAAGCTTGGCAATACAGATATGTAGATCTCCTACCATTGTAACCGACTCTATGTAACCCTAGCCCTCTCCGGTGTCTATATAAACCGGAGGGTTTTAGTCTGTAGGACGAACAACAATCATACCATAGGCTAGCTTCTAGGGTTTAGCCTCCTTGATCTCGTGGTAGATCTACTCTTGTACTACCCATATCATCAATATCAATCAAGCAGGAGTAGGGTTTTACCTCCATCGAGAGGGCCCGAACCTGGGTAAAAACATCGTGTCCCTTGTCTCCTGTTACCATCCGCCTGGATGCACAGTTCGGGACCCCCTACCCGAGATCCGCCGGTTTTGACACCGACATTGGTGCTTTCATTGAGAGTTCCTCTGTGTCATCGCCCATAGGCCCAATGGCTCCTTCGATCATCAACAATGACGCGGTCTGGGGCGAAACTTTTCTCCCCGGACAGATCTTCGTATTCGGCAGCTTTACACTGCGGGCCAATTCGCTTGGCCATCTGGAGCAGATCGAAAGCTACGCCCCTGGCCATCAGGTCAGATTAGGAGGTTTGAACTATACAGCCGACATCCCCGGAGACTTGATCTTCGACGGATTCGAGCCACAGCCGAGCGCGCCGCACTGTCACGATGGGCATGATTTAGCTCTGCTGCCGGACAGTGCCCTGGAGGCCGCACAAGAGTCCGCTCCGACCTTTAACTCGGAGCCGATTGCACCGATCGAGGACGGGTGGCTAGACACCGCCTCGGGGGCTGCTACCTCTACGGCGATGGAGCCAAATACCTACCCTGTCCCTTGCGAATCTCGTGACTCCAAGGTGCTGGACTCTTCTCCGGACCCCGAACCGTCCGCGCTCCTGCCAATCGAACCCGATTGGGCGCTGATCATGGAGTTCACCGTTGCGGACATCTTTCAGCACTCGCCTTTCGGCGACATCCTGAATTCGCTAAAGTGCCTCTCTTTATCAGGAGAGCCCTGGCCGGATTACGGTCAGGACGGTTGGGATGCGGACGACGAAGAAATTCAAAGCCCACCCACCAACCACTTTGTAGCCACTGTCGACGACTTAACCGACATGCTAGACTTCGACTCCGAAGACATCGACGGTATGGACGACGATGCCAGAGACGACCAAGAACCAGCGCCTAAGGGGCACTGGAAAGCCACCTCGTCATACGACATATACATGGTGGACATCCCAAAGGATGGGAATGGCGATGGAACAGCGGAGGATGACCCCTCCAAAAAACAGCCTAAGCGCCGGCGTCAGCGGCGCCGCTCAAAATCCCGCCATAGCAAGAATGGAGATTCCGGCATCGGAGATAATAACACCCCAGACAGTGCCGAAGACAACCCCCTCCAGCAAGATTCAGCACAGGAGGATGGAGAAGCCAGCCCTCGTGAGAGAGCGGCAGACAAAGGGGTAAAGGACGATAATTACATGCCTCCCTCCGGAGACGAGGCAAGCCTCGACGATGACGAATTCGTCGTGCCTGAGGATCCCGTCGAACAAGAGTGTTTTAAACGCAGGCTTATGGCCACGACAAGCAGCCTCAAGAAAAAGCAGCAACAGCTTAGAGCTGACCAAGATTTGCTAGCCGACAGATGGACTGAAGTCCTTGCGGCCGAAGAGTACGAACTCGAATGCCCCTCCAAAAGCTACCCCAAACGCAAGCTGCTGCCCCGATTAAAGGAGGAAGCATATAAACCTACGTCACCAGCGCACAATACGGCCGACCGGCCACCTCGTGGCCGCGACAGAGAGGCCTCTAGGCCCTCCACTAAAGCCGCACCCCGGCATCGCTCGAAAAGTACAAAGCCACGGGGGAATGCATCGGACTTGCGAGACATATTGGAGGATAAGGCAAGACAAACAATATCGATCTACGGATCGCGTGGGCACCCCACGATGCGCGACAACAACCGTCACGCCGGACACAGCAATTCCGGCCGGGCCGAACACAGTAGACAAAGCTCGCTTGAGCTGCGTCGTGATATAGCCCAATACAGAGGCGCCACACACCCACTATGCTTCACAGATGAAGTAATGGATCATCAAATCCCCGAGGGGTTCAAACCCATGAACATTGAATCCTGCACAACAGATCCCACGGTTTGGATCGAAGACTATCTCCTTCATATCCACATGGCCCACGGTGATGATCTTCACGCCATCAAATACCTCCCACTCAAGCTTAAAGGACCAGCTCGGCATTGGCTCAACAGCTTACCAGCAGAATCAATTGGGTGTTGGGAGGACCTGGAAGCCACATTCCTTGATAAGTTCCAGGGCACGTATGTGCGACCACCAGACGCCGATGACCTAAGCCACATAATTCAGCAGCCAGACGAATCGGCCAGACAATTCTGGACACGGTTCTTAACCAAGAAAAATCAAATCATCGACTGTCCGGATGCAGAGGCCCTTGCAGCCTTCAAACACAACATCCGCGATGAATGGCTTGCCCGGCACCTAGGACAGGAGAAGCCGAAATCAATGGCAGCCCTCACATCGCTCATGACCCGCTTCTGTGCGGGAGAGGACAGCTGGCTAGCCCGCAGTAACAACCTCACCAAAAATTCTGGTAGTCCGGATATCAAGGACAGCAATGCTAGGTGGCGTCACAATAAGCACAAACGCCGCATTAACGGTGATAATACTGAAGATACGGCAGTCAACACCGGATTCAGAGGCTCCAAACCCGGTCAGCGGAAAAATCCATTCAAAACAACTACTCCGGGTCCGTCCAATTTGGACCGAATACTCGACCGCTCGTGCCAGATACACGGCACCCCCGAAAAGCCAGCTAATCACACCAACAGGGATTGTTGGGCGTTCAAGCAGGCAGGCAAGTTAATTGCCGAAAACAATGACAAGGGGCTGCATAGCGATGACGAGGAAGAGACCCAGCCGCCGAACAATAGAGGACAGAAGGGTTTCCCCCCACAAGTGCGGATGGTGAACATGATATACGCAACCCACATACCCAAAAGGGAGCGGAAGCGTGCGCTCAGGGACGTATACGCGATGGAGCCAGTCGCCCCAAAGTTCAATCCGTGGTCCTCCTGCCCGATCACTTTTGATCAAAGGGACCACCCTACCAGTATCCGCCATGGCGGATTCGCCGCATTGGTTTTAGACCCAATCGTCGATGGATTTCACCTCACTAGAGTCCTGATGGACGGCGGCAGCAGCCTGAACCTACTTTATTAGGATACAGTGCGCAAGATGGGCATAGACCCCTCAAGGATTAAACCCACAAAGACGACCTTCAAAGGCGTCATACCAGGTGTAGAGGCCAATTGTACAGGCTCTGTTACACTTGAAGTGTTCTTCGGATCCCCGGATAACTTCCGAAGCAAGGAGTTAATCTTCGACATAGTCCTGTTCCACAGCGGCTATCATGCACTGCTCGGACGAACCGCATTTGCAAAGTTCAATGCAGTGCCACATTACGCATACCTCAAGCTCAAGATGCCAGGCCCTCGAGGAGTCATCACGGTCAACGGAAACACCGAACGCTCTCTCCGAACGGAGGAGCATACAGTGGCTCTCGCGGCGGAAGTACAGAGTAGCCTCTTAAGGCAATTCTCGAGTCCGGCTGTTAAGCGACCGAACACCGTCAAGCGCGCCCGGAGTAACCTACAACAAGACCACCTGGCACGTACCGAGCACGCGTAGCAATGCGGCCCCAACCCCAGCCCTCGCAAAATCACGAAACCAGTACCACGCGTACATCACTATGCTCTGGAGATACCATGGGCATAGGGGGAGGGGCACGACAACGGCAGGCCGAGAGTGCGGCTCAACCACACCAGGGGCTCCCAAATGTATCATCCTTTTTTCTTTCTTTCTTTTTCTTTTTTTTCTTATCCTCAGGACTCTGTTTACTAGAAGCCCTGTCCGACAGTAGACCCGCCGAACTCATGATGCAACAACCAGGGAAGCAGAAAAGCTACGACGAGTATCCAGGTGGTCTCCATTACGAGCATTATACCTGTTTTACACACCATTCC
Organism: Triticum dicoccoides; assembly: GCF_002162155.2. NCBI lineage: Eukaryota > Viridiplantae > Streptophyta > Magnoliopsida > Poales > Poaceae > Triticum > Triticum dicoccoides. Next base: position 511,396,751 of record NC_041391.1, read on the forward strand.
GCAGCCTACCCATGGAGGGGTACATGTTAAATAGTCCTACCCCTTGCTTATCGCACTATTTGTATCGTTCTGCATTCATTGCAGTATCTTTTGAATAAACAATGCATCGCTTTTTGCCTATCATTGCATTCCTTTTTATATATGTTCACTTATGACATGTTGCACCCGTACGCTTTGGTACGGCCAAATACACCAGGGGCTTAAGTTCCCCAAATTATGGTGCGATAAGTCCGAACACTTTCACAAGTGCGGCACCCCGAACTTATAGCATTATATGCATCGGCTCCGAATCATGTCTTGGGTCAATAGTTGGGTTTGCCCGGCTCCCATGTTTTGGTACCTTACGTTCCGTTATATCGGCTAAGGTAGCGCTAGGAGAACCACTGCGATTGTGCCCCAGTTGAGCTGGGCTGAGCACCTCAGTGGAGAAGCTAAAACTGACCGTCATGATGGGGCGAGAGCCGGTCGCTGTTCGAGAGGTTTTTTCGAGTCCCTAAAGACTTATGCCGCTTAGAGCGAGGAACCGGCTTTGTCCAGCCCAAGCGTGGATAGCGCCCCGAATTCGGCCTTCCAAACACTAGGGGCTTCGCCAAAATTTAAAATTATAGAATTCTATGGCTAAGTGAGAGTGTTCAAGCATTATAAGTCCGGTTGCCTCGTTCGCTGTGTTGAGCGCCTCCCTAGAAGGACCCAAAAATGGGAACAAGAGCGCTCAAGTTTATCCCGAACACCCCAGCACTTGCGGCATGGGGGCCGAAGCCAACGACTTGCCATCTCTTAGATTTGGTAAACGGCCGCATAGAAGGTAATATTTTAAATTAACAAGCGTTGCTTAGCGCATATGAACAAAGTTTTCAGCGCACAGGATAACAAAATGCGAGTCTACTCAAAAATTACATCTTTGGAGCATTCACCGGCAAATAATGCGGGCACCCTTCAGGACACCCTTATAATACATCTCGGGCGTGCGATACTCCTTGCCCGGCGGTGGTGCGTCCGTCACAAGCTTCTCGGCGTCCATCTTGCTCCAGTGCACCTTAGCGCGGGCAAGGGCCCGACGGGCACCTTCAATGCTGGCGGAATGCTTGATGACGTCAACCCATGGACAGGCGTCCACCAGCCGCCACACCAGACCGTAGTAGCTCCCAGGCATGGCTTATTTGGGCCACAGCCGAACTATGAGGCCCTTCATGGCCTGTTCGGCCACCTTGTGGAGCTCGACCAGCTGCTTCAGCTGGTCGCTCAGGGGCATCGGATGTCCGGCTTCAGCATACTGAGACTAGAACACCTTTTCTGTCGAGATCCCCTCCTCGGCTCTGTAGAACGCGGCAGCATCGGACACGCTATGGGGCAGATCTGTGAACGCTCCTGGGGAGCTCTGAATTCGGGTAAGTAACAAGTAATTCACTTTTACATGCTTGCTCTGCATGAAGAATGCCTTACCCGCCGCTATCTTCTTTACTGCCTCAACTTCCTGGAGGGCCTTCTGGGCTTCGGCCTTAGCGGCTTTGGCACTTTCAAGAGCCGACGCAAGCTCGGACTCTTGAGTCTTCGAGTCACGCTCCAAACTCTCGTGCCTTTCCACGAGAGCCCGGAGCTCTTGCCGCACCTCCGCCACCCGCGCCTCCTGCTTCTCTCGCTCGGCGCGCTCCGCGGCCGCATTTCGTTCAGCCACGGACACCGCCTCCTTCAGGGTCACCACCTCGTTCATAGCCCCTGGAGTACCCATGTTATTCCTGTCATTTTTTTCTTTTTGCAACCAAAATCCTTTTCTATAAGGTGCCACTTTAATAAGGTATTACTTACCTTCCTTGTCCTCGAGCTGCTTCTTGGCACGGCCGAGCTTGATCTCAGACTGCTCGAGGCTCTGCTTCAAGGCATTGACCTCTGCAGTCAGTGCGGCAGAGGTCAGCAGCGCTGCCTGCCTTCGCATATTGGCATATTTATGTTAGACTCCTGCGTATATCTTTTTAGATCCTCAGTTCGGCTTTTCTTTCCGAACACCAAACTGAGAATCAGGGGCTACTGTCTATGCGGTACTATTTTACATATCTTAAAACCCTTACCTCAAAACCTATTAGAAGGCTGGTGCAGGCTTCGGTCAGCCCGCTCTTGGTGGACAAAACTTTCTGAATCACCGCACTCATAACAGTGCGGTGCTCCTCGTCGATGGAAGCACCGTTGAGCACCTCCAGCAAATTATCCGGCGCCTCCGGTTGGACGGAGGTCACTGGCATCACAGTCTTGCCCTTCTTACGAAGGGGCCGCCCGCCTGACTCTGGAACCACCAAAGGTTCTGGTGCGGAGTCCGGTCCAAAGTCCGGGAGGTTGCCCTGCGGCACCTCCGGGGCCTCCTCCTCCTGGCGGGTCCCCTTTTGCGACCCTACCTCGGTGTCGTCTGCGTCACAGGGAGAGGAGGCGGTCGGAAGTGAAGCGCTATTCACATCCGACGAACCCAAGGACCCGCTCGACGAAGCGGGGAGATCATCCTTGGGTGGACTACAGGGTTGTATGCGGCGCTAGAAGACACTATGCGACAAAAATAAAAATTATGAGTAATTCAGGAGTCCGGACACTTACGATCTCGCCAGGGGCTTGGCCCTTGAGGGCCACTCCTCGTCGTTGTCGTCGGCATTGGTGGAACAGTCCGGGGGAAGGGTCCTTCCTTTCTTGGACCCTTCGGCCTCCCCCGTTGGGGAAGCCTTCCTTTTCTTCTCTCCCCTCGCTGGGGGAGAGGCCTCTTTCTTCTCCTCCTCGTCTTCGTGGGAGGAGTCCGCCTCGGAGTCGTCGGACGATGAGTCCGATAACACCTGGCGCCGGGAACTCCTTCGGGTTCCCGTGGCCTTCTTCTTGGCCTTCTTCTCCGGCACCATGTAAGGCACCGGGAACAGCAGCCCTGTCAAACGGGCATCCGCTGGGTCTTCTGGAAGGGGAGCCAGACAGTTAACCTGTCTAGACGTCTTCTGCCAGGCCTGTTAAAGGTAATGGGAGTTTAGATCCCACATAGAGTCAAACTATGGAAAGCAAGTGTCCCATAAAGAATAGTATAGCTTACCTCGCCAGCCTGACGCTGCGAGCTAAATCCGCGATCTTCGGTAACAGATGCGGGAGCCTCGGCGCCCTTAAACAGCACCCTCCATGCCTCTTCGTACGTAGTGTCGAAGAGCCCTCTCAAAGTCTAGTGCTGTGCCGGATCGAACTCCCACAAGTTGAAGTCCCGCTATTGGCAGGGGAGAATCCGGCGGATGAGCATGACCTGGATTACATTGACAAGCTTGAGTTTCTTGTTCACCAGGGTTTGGAGACAGGATTGGAGTCCGGTCAGCTCTTCCGAATCGCCCCATAACAGGCCCTTCTCTTTCCAGGAGGTGAGCCGCGTGGGGATGCCAGATCTGAATTCGGGGGCCGCTGCCCATTCAGGGTCACACGGCTCGGTGATGTAGAACCACCCCGATTGCCACCCTTTGATGGTTTCCACGAAGGAGCCCTCGAGCCAGGTGACGCTGGGCATCTTGCCCACCATGGCGCCTCCGCACTCCGCTTGGCTGCGACCCACTACCTTCGGCTTGACATTAAAAGTCTTTAGCCATAAGCCGAAATGGGGCTGGATGCAGAGGAAAGCCTCACACATGACGATAAACGCCGAGATGTTGAGGATAAAATTCGGGGCCGGATCATGGAAATCCAGGCCATAGTAGAACATGAGCCCCCGGACAAAGGGGTGGAGTGGGAAGCCCAGTCCGCGGAGGAAATGGGGAAGGAACACAACCCTCTCATGGGGCCTAGGGGTGGGGATGAGCTGCCCCTCGTCGGGGAGCCGGTGCGCAATATCACTGGACAAGTATCCGGCCGTGCGCAGCTTTTTGATGTGCCCCTCCGTGATGGAGGAGGCCATCCACTTGCCTCCCGCTCCAGACATGGTTGGAGAAGGTTGAGGTTAGATGTGCGGACTTGGGCGCTGGAGCTCGAGTGCGCGGAGATGGATAAGCTAAGGAGGAAGAAGGCGTAGGTAAAAAGGTGGATCCTTATCCCCTTATATATGGGCGGATGAAACTACGCGTCCCCACCAGCCTGGTAAAACTCGCTTATCTCCCAAGCGCCGCAATCAATGGCGCGGTTGGGTTACCCACGTCCGTATTGATGAGGATCCCGGAATAAGGGGACACTATCTCTGCTGTGACGAGACGTGCCAAGGAAACCGCTTTGCTAAACGCGCTGAGGTGGAACAATAAAAATGATTCAAGTAAAGGCCTGGCCGTGGTGTGACGTCATATCACGAAATACGTCAGCAGATTGAACTTGTGTAAATATTATTCTCTCTACGGTGGTATGTGGAATTTATTTTGCAGAGCCGGACGCTATCCTGGTGTTCAAAATCTTCTATGAATTATGCGGAGGAGGAACCCGCCTTGCAATGCCGAAGACAATATGCGCGCCGGACTCGTCGTCATTGAAGCCTGGTTCAGGGGCTACTGAGGGAGTCCTGGACTAGGGGGTGTCCGGATAGCCGAACTATCATCATTGGCCGGACTCCAAGACTATGAAGATACAAGATTGAAGACTTCGTCCCATGTCCGGATGGGACTTTCCTTGGCGTGGAAGGCAAGCTTGGCAATACGGATATGTAGATCTCCTACCATTGTAACCGACTCTATGTAACCCTAGCCCTCTCCGGTGTCTATATAAACCGGAGGGTTTTAGTCCGTAGGAGGAACAACAATCATACCATAGGCTAGCTTCTAGGGTTTAGCCTCCTTGATCTCGTGGTAGATCTACTCTTGTACTACCCATATCATCAATATCAATCAAGCAGGAGTAGGGTTTTACCTCCATCGAGAGGGCCCAAACCTGGGTAAAAACATCGTGTCCCTTGTCTCCTGTTACCATCCGCCTAGACGCACAGTTCGGGACCCCCTACCCGAGATCCGCCGGTTTTGACACCGACACTAAGGACAAAAGTATTGGCTCAAGCTCAAAGCTCAAGACTCTACATTTTATATTTTAGTGATCCAACATCACATTGAGTCTATAGGAAAAGCCAATACTATCAAGGAGGGATGAGGTGTTGCTTAATGGCTTACTTGCTGAAAATGCTTAGTGATATGCTCCAAAGCCCTTAACTACTTTCTCACATCCTCATATGACCTAAACCAAAAGTCAAACTTGGCCCCACCGATTCTTTCTACCCGGCGCCACCGAGTTCAGATGTCATAGCCACTGCCACAAACCCTAGGCAAATCAATCTCACCGAGATGGGATTGTAATCTCTCTGTTTCCCTTCGTAACGTTTCGGTACCACCGAGATGAGCGATCGGTCCCACCGGGATTGCAATGTAAACTCTCTGTTTCCTTTTCGTAACATTTCGGTCTCACCGAAATGAGCACACCGGTCCCACCGAGTTTACCTGACCAACTCTTTGGTTAGCTTATTACCAAAATTGGTCCCACCGAGTTTGTGTAATTGGTCTCACCGAGATTACGTTATGCCCTAACCCTAACCATATCGGTCCTACCGAATTGCATGTCGGTCCCACCGAAAATCCTAATGGTCACTAGATTTGCTGAATCGGTCCGACCGAGTTTCTCAATTCGGTCCCACCGAGTTTGGCAAGTTGTGTGTAACGGTTAGATTTTGTGTGGAGGCTATATATACCCCTCCACCTCCTCTTCATTCGTGGAGAGAGCCATCAGAACGAACCTACACTTCCAGCATACATTTTCTGAGAGAGAACCACCTACTCATGTGTTGAGGCCAAGATATTCCATTCCTACCATATGAATCTTGATCTCTAGCCTTCCCCAAGTTGCTTTCCACTCAAATATTCTTTCCACCAAATCCAAATCCTGTGAGAGAGAGTTGAGTGTTGGGGAGACTATCATTTGAAGCACAAGAGCAAGGAGTTCATCATCAACACACCATTTGTTACTTCTTGGAGAGTGGTGACTCCTAGATTGGCTAGGTGTCACTTGGGAGCCTCCGACAAGATTGTGGAGTTGAACCAAGGAGTTTGTAAGGGCAAGGATATCGCCTACTTCGTGAAGATCTACCACTAGTGAGGCAAGTCCTTCGTGGGCGATAACCATGGTGGGATAGACAAGGTTGCTTCTTCGTGGACCCTTCGTGGGTGGAGCCCTCCGTGGACTCGCGTAACCGTTACCCTTTGTGGGTTGAAGTCTCCATCAACGTGGATGTACGATAGCACCACCTATCGGAACCACGACAAAAACATCTGTGTCTCCAATTGCGTTTGAATTCTCCAAACCCTTCCCTTTACATTCTTGCAAGTTGCATGCTTTACTTTCCGCTGCTCATATACTCTTTGCATGCTTGCTTGAATTGTATTAAGATTGCTTGACTTGTGCTAAGTTAGTTAAAATCTGCCAAAGACTAAAATTGGGAAAAGGATAAGTTTTTATTTGGTCAAGTAGTCTAATCACCCCCCCCCCTCTAGACATACTTTCGATCCTACAAGTGTTATTAGAGCTTTGGTCTCCATTTGCTTTGATTTCCATAGCTTTTGGTAGTCATAGCCTTGGTTTCACAACCTAGGAGAGTATGGCGTCTAGCAAGGGAAACTATCACCGTAGAGGTCCTTACTTTGATGGTACTAATTTTGCTAGTTTGAAGCATAAGATGAAAATGCATATTCTTGGACATAACCCCGCAGTTTGGGCTATTGTGTGTATTGGATTGCAAGGTGAATTCTTTGATGGGAGAGAACCGAACCGTGAAGCTAGCGCGGAAGAGTTGAAGATGCTGCAATACAACGCTCAAGCTTGTGATATCGTCTTCAACGGATTGTGCCCCGAAGAATTCAACAAAATCAGCCGTCTTGAGAATGCAAAGGAAATTTGGGATACTTTGATTGATATGCACGAAGGTACCGACTCCGTCAAGGAATCCAAGTTGGATGTGCTTCAAAGTCAGCTTGACAAGTTCAAAATGAAGGATGGTGAAGGTGTCGCTGAAATGTACTCTAGGCTTGCTCTTATCACAAATGAGATTGCCGGCTTAGGAAGTGAATAGATGACCGACAAATTCATCATCAAGAAGATCCTAAGAGCTTTTGACAGAAAATATGATACAGTGTGCACATTGATCCAAATGATGCCCAATTACAAAGATCTCAAGCCAACGAAAGTCATTGGAAGAATTGGTGCTCATGAGATGTCACTCAAGGATAAGGAGGAACTTCACAACAAGTCAAGTGGTGCTTACAAAGCCTCATGTGAAGCCCCCACATCATTAAGTGAGAAACAAAGCTTCAATGAAGAATTGAGCCTAATGGTGAAGAACTTCAAGAAGTTTTACAAGAGTAGAAGCAAAGAGAGAAGCTCCAAGTCAAATTCCTACAATGAGAAGAGATCTTCTAGTTGAGAGCATAATTGCTACAATTGTGGAAGACCCGGACACTATTCCAATGAGTGTACGGCACCCTACAAAAGAAGAGAAGAATCACCTAAGAGGAGAAGTAGAAGAGAAGAATCACCACCAAGAGAGAGAAGGAGTAGAGATGATCGTTATGAACGAAGAACATCCCGGAGGAGCAAGGATTCGGAAAGGAAGGACAAGTCATCAAGGAGCTACACAAAACGAAGACATCAAGCTCATGTTGGTGAATGGGTATCCGGCTCCGACTCTGACAATCACTCCGAGAGAAGCTATCACTCCGACTCTGAATATACTCAAGATGAAGGTGTTTCCGGTCTAGCACTTGTGTCAACCAACTCCTATGACATATTTGATTCACGAAATGAAGGACTTGGAAGATGCTTCATGGCTAAAGGCCCAAAGGTATCACATCCCGGGTATGTTGATTTCAATAGTGATGAAGATGACTTGTTAGGTGATGATGATTTACTTGTTGACAACTCTAGTGATGAATACTATGATGAAACGTCAATTAATCATACTAATCAAGATAAAACGAATGACAATGATAAGGATAAGATTGAGCTTCTAACTAAAGAACTAAACACTCTTAATTTAGCTCATGAAACTATCTTAGAAGATCATCGAGAACTTTTAAGGACTCATGAGAAGTTACGCTTTGAAAAGCTCAACCTTGAGCAAGAGCATGAGTTCTTAAAAGCAATCAATGATGATCTTCATAAGAAAAGTTCTTCTTACATTGCCAAGCATTTACTCTTATCTACTTACATGCCTCAAGTCAAGTCTAGTAACAAGAACAAGAAGGATTCTTCCTCTAGTAGTAACAATAATCATGCTAAATCCAATGTTGTTGCTTCTAGTAGTTCTCTTGATTCCACTAATGATTCTCTTAGTCAAGTTACACTTGAGCAAGAAAATAGCTTATTGAAGGGAATTATAGATAAAGGTGTTTACAAGAGCCTTGCTGGGAGTAAGAAATTCGAGGAAATTGTATGCAAGCAAGGAAGGCACCGGAAGAACCAAGGTGTTAGATTTTTAACAAAAGTTCAATGCCAATGGAGTTGAGTGGGAAGAAGATCAATACCCCAAGATGAAGTTTGTTCCTCAACAAGAGAAGTATGATCCTACTTCCTTCAAAGGGACACAAGCTCAAGATGATCTTCCACCACAAGACCACAAGCAAAAAGGCAAGGATAAGCTTCAAGAAGAGATTGATGCATTTGAAGAAGCTCCTAAGGCATTGGTCAAGTGGGTTCCCAAGACTACATCAAGTTCTACTTCATCAAGTACGACTACAACTCCAAGGATTCCCATCAAGATGATGTGGATCCCGAAGAAGAAGAACTAGAGAGTTCTTGAGGGTGACTCCGCCAACATATTTCACTCTTATCATTTTGGCAAGAACAAGTGCAATCAACTTCCACATCTTGCACTAGTTCAAGGAGTCACAAACCCTCTTGTTGGTAAGACAAGGGACAAGGTAACCTAATGATTTCATAGACATCATCTTGTGTGTGCATCACTCTATGTCTATGGATATCCTTGTTTGTTCCTTGTGGGACTAACCCGTGTAGGTATTGAAAGTACAACTCACTCCAAAGGATTGCTCCAAATGATCAACATCAACATTGAGCATACACATCTTCAACACCTACATGAAGTCATCGTCGACAAAACCCAAGGTTAGTTCATCCCTCGTAAGGGGGATCTCACATCTAGGGGGAGCTTTACTCTAAGAATTGAGTCAAAGCAACTCTAATGGTGTGAACACGACAATGCATTATGTAAAAGTGGTAAGCCCACTTGAACTTAAACGATGAGTATGACCTATGATCAAATGTTCTCATTTGACTCCTAAGTTGATATACTCATATATAGATGACCTAGTCATCGCCAATTTCTTGATAGATGCTAGAATTGGTTGTGCATGCTTGGCCACATATTTTATTTGCCATTTTATTGTGTGAGCATGTTGGTTGCATATTTTACTCATTCGAGGACATCCACTTGTTGTTTTGATTGTTTGGTTCCTTTTTCTTTTGCCAAGTGGATGGACAAGAATGCCTAAGAACCTTCTCTAGCTATCTATGCTTTTCTTGTCTCAAACTCTATTCATGCTACATCACAAAATTTGATCAAGTCAGATTTGAACCACTCTGTGTGAGGAGCACTCGGAGTCCCCGATTCGTCATAGACTTAAACCTCCAAAACTTCTTTGTGCTTCTCGGTCTGACCGATTTTTCCATTCCGGTCACACCGAGGTCACTAAGTCAATCTAGGTTTTCAATCTCGGTGCAACCGATTTGAACTTTTCGGTTACACTGAGTTGCTGTAACTGCTTGCAGTTATGCATCTCGGTGCCACTGAGTTGTTCCACTCGGTCACACCGACAGGGACAGGCTATATATATCCACGGGTCAAATTTTGGAAATTTCTCCGAACTCTTTCGCCCGCGCTCAGCCTGCTCTGCCTCCCTGGGTCTCCGGATCGTCCTCCTCGTCGTCAGCTGCCTCCCGCCGCTGGTCTCCGCCGCCGTCAACTGGAATCGTCTCCGCCGTTGCCGCCGTAGCAAGTCCATCGTCGAACTAGGGTATGGACTTGGTCTTTGTGCTATTCCTAACTCCAAATCTCTAGCACATTGTGTTGCCATTAATCTTGCCACGATTGAGATCATCTTATCCACCGAAAACACTCCATAGATTATAGGTGAATTGAAAATTTAGGGTTAGGTTTCCGCCAAAACCATCTCGGACCAACCGAGTTGTAGAACTCAGTACCACCGATTCGGCTAAGGCCATTGCACATGTGATTCTCGGTCTGACCGAGAATTGCAAATCGGTGTGACCGAGTTCAGGACTTTGTGAAACCCTAGTAGTCTTGGTGCCATCGAACTATGACTCGGTCTGACTGAGTTCACTAGTTTAGGTTCCAAAAGCTGCTTCGGTATCACCGAGTTTACAAATCGGTAGATCCGAAATGCTTTCTGTGGAAAACTAAAACTAAGTTTTTGACTCATTTTTTTGCAAAAACCTCTGTACTTTGTGATGCTCATCTATTCTACCTCATCTATATCTATTCACAGTGTCTGTTGTCAGTGTTTGCAATATGTCTGATTAGAGTGACAGTCAGAACAAGTCAGAGGAGCAGGTTCAGGTGAGTGAGCGCACTAGTCCCTCTAGCAGCTATGATGAGGGTAGCAGGAGCACACCCAGAAACTTACCCAAGGCAGCCATCAGGGCCAGAAAGAAGAGAACATCAGATTCTGAGGATGAAGACTATGTGGCTGTTGAGGATGAGGCCACTTCCAAGAAGAAGGTGCTCAAGAAAGAGTATGGCACAGCTAATGCCACTAAGCTGGTATGAAGACCAAAGCACCTGCCAAAAGAATCCCCATGTCTAAGGCCAGAGCCTCTACTCAAGTACCTTTGGAATCTGAACCCAAAGAGGCTGCTGTAGAAGGGAAGAAGAGGAAGGAAAAGGTTAAGATGACCATGGCCAGGGTTGTTGGAAAGCCTTCCATGATGGAAGAAGAAGAAGAAGAGGAAGAGGTTGCTGCACCAGCACCCAAAGCTTAAAAGCTTATGGGTGATGCCATCAGGTCAGGGGCTGCTTCATCAAAGCCTAAAGAAGCTCCTAAGGCAGCTGCTCGAAAGCCTAAATCTGCACCCAAGAGGAACACCAGGAGCATTCCTGCTGCAGAGAAGAACAAGGCCCCAGTGTCTGAAGCTGCTGTTGAAGAAGAAGATGATAAGGAACATGTCTTGAGAAAGTTGAAGCCCAAAATTCCAGATCACAATGATGTTCATCCTGTGGCTGAAGATATGAAGCTGAGGAAGGATGTAGGACTCAGACAGTGGAGATTAACTGATCCCTATGCAGTCAGGAGGAGAACTGCTGTGGACTACAGGTTCCATACAAAGGAACAGTAGGACTTCTATGAGACAGTGCTGCTTGACAAGAAGCCAATTGTCTGTGACATGAGATGGGTAGACTAGGAGTACATTAGGAAGAATGAAGAGCATTATCCAGGGGTGTATGACAGTTTCAATGCTTGTGGAGTGGATGGCTTTGTTGGGCAGAAGTTCACAAAGTGGAATGATGAGCTTATTATGCAGTTCTACTCCACAGCTCACTTCTACCCAAATGGAAAGATTGTTTGGATGTCTGAAGGTACTAGGTACCAGTCATCAGCTGAAGAATGGGCAAGGTTGATCAATGCACCTAAGGAGAATGAGGATGACTTGGATGTCTATGCCAAGAAGAAGAAGGATCACAACTCCATGGCACACATGTACAGAGAGATCCCAGATGCTGCTGTTGAGACTCACAAGTTTGGATCAGTACACTATCTTCTGTCAGGATTGCCAACAATCAACTGGATCCTCAGGCACACTCTTTTGCCTAAATCTGGAGATCACAAGATGATCAGATGCCATGCCATAAACCTACTTCACATATTTGATGTGCCTCAAAAGTTCAAGTTCATGAGCCTCATAGTGGAAACTATCAAGAGGATAGCTGCAGATCAGAAGAGAAGTTGTGGGTATGCCCCACAGATCCAGGAGCTCATCAACTCCAAGATGGGCACAGGCACATACCTCTTGGACAAAAAACACATGCCCATCTATCCAGATTTTGAGGACAACACAGTGGTAATGGATGAAGATGAACCATCTTCCGTGCAAGCACAAGCAAAGAAGGAAGGCAAGGACTGAAAAGGCTGCAAAGATGCCAACTATTGATGAGGCATCTCAGTACTTCTTGAAGAGCAAGCAGGATCAGCTTGGCTACTTGATCGCCTCCACTCTGAGGATTGAGAAGGGATTGACCACCCTGACTCAAAACCAGGAGAGCCTGGAGAGGATCATGGAGCAGAAGTTCTATGACTTGGATGTGAAGGTCACTGAGATACAGTCAGTTGTTGAGCAACTTCAGGATGACATGCAGGAGAGGAAAGGCAAGACTGCTACTGATGCTTTTGCCAGAGTGCCCAGGAGCCAGAGATCAGCTGCAGTGCCTATTACAGACACCAGAGCCACTTCATCTGCACCAGCTATAGCTTTTGTGCAACCAGCTGCAGCACCTACTCCACCAGCTCCATCTACATCAACTGAAGTCTTCGTCCAAGGAGCCATCTCTACACCACCACCTGAAGACCAAGCCTAAGAGTCGATTTAGTGCTGCATTTTCTATGAACTTTTTGGTAACTTGTTGCCAAAAGGGGAGAAAAATGTATAGATCATAGGCTTCGAGAGAGAGTGTTGCTTTTGTTCTCTCTTGTTTTGGTGGTTGGACTTTATTTGCTTGTTTGAGATACTTTATGCTTTTGTGTGATACTTGGATGATCATGTGTTTGATCATATGCTACCTTAATGCTTGTTGGATGACATTATCCTTTTATCTCAATGATCATTCACTTTGCTTGGTGATGAGTGCATGTATTTAATTATTATCATTTTGAGCGCTCCACCAAGATGTATGTGACATGGAAGAGTGACTCATGATCTCAACTCATTGTGCATTTGCAGTCCAAAGCAAATCCTAAACTATGCACAAATTTAGGGGGAGCTCTTACATTCCACAGACTTCTCAAAGCGACAATGTTTTTCAATCTTATTATCATTTGTCGAAGCTTTGATCTATATGTTGTCATCAATTACCAAAAAGGGGGAGACTGAAAGTGCAACTATCCCTAGGTGGTTTTGGTAATTCCTAACAACATATAGCTCATTGAGCTAATGCTACTTCAAGTTAAATATTTCAGGAAAGCTCAATGATTGGCATGGCATGGATGAGAAAAGTGGACCCCTCAAAATGCTAAGAACAAAAGGATTGGCTCAAGCTCAAAGCTCAAGACTCTACATTTTATGTTTTAATGATCCAAGATCACATTGAGTCTATAGGAAAAGCCAATAATATCAAGGAGGGATGAGGTGTTGCTTAATGGCTTACTGTCGGTGTACTAGAATAGGGGTACCCTAGTATCCCGAACTTGTGCACGGGCAGTTGCAGCGCCCCGCGGCAAGGCTTGCCGGGCGACCGCCAAGGTCCTCTATGGTTCCCTTGGAGCCATTCAAGAACAAAGTATTCAAGCCAAGGAGACAAGGCCCCGGCAAGAGGAGCTTGCCGGGAAGGCCAACCAAGGCATTTCAAGGAACTTGCCGCGACGCACCGCGCGTCCCGGCAAGGCCCGGTGAGCGACAAGCTTCCGGGCGCGGCAAGACAACGACCGCGGCAAGGCGCTTGCCGCGGCAGGCGGCCACTCTGTACCTACGCTCCAGAACATCCACCAACGTGTCACCCTGGGGGCCTTTCCAGGCGCGCGTGGCGAGAGGCTGTGCAGCCAGCGGTGCGTGGTGGCATGCGACACTGACAAGATAGCCATCGTGGCGAGCGGTGGCGTCCCTGACGGTCCCTTTCTGCATTGTTTGGGCGACACAGACGGGCATTTAATGCCTTTGTCCCCTGCCATCAGGGTTAGGTAGGATGCACTGTGCAGGTAGCTGTACCAACCACAACTCCTTTTCCCCTTTTTACCCTCGTCTGCGTTGCCACCTGTCGGTGACCCCTTGAGCGTATAAAAGGAGGCCCATGCGCAACGTAGAGGGGGTTCGGACCCAAAAAATCACATACGCTCGGTCTCGTTAGCAGCTAGAGTGTACTGTAGCACTCAGTGCACCCGAGCGAGAACACAATACAATCAGACAAGCAGCAGTAGGAGTATTATCTCTCCGGAGAGCTCCGAAGCTGGGTAAACTGCTCGTGTGCTTCACCTCGATCCGCTCTTCGTGCGACCTCCACCCCCCGCCAAACCGAAAGGGGCTCGGTCCGCCGGCCCCATAGGTGTTCGTGGATCAGTTTCCCCGACATCTTTGGCGCGCCAGGTAGGGGGCGTCGAGATTGTGTGAACCTGATCCGGCGCTCACATGAGCTAGATCTTCATTTTCTACATCGACATGCCACCGAAGAAGAAAACTTCGGCGGCAGCTGCTCCGTCCACGTCACTTCCACCACCACTGGAGCAAACGGGTGGTGGAGTAGACGCCGGCAAAAGAACGGACATCGACGAGGAAGCTCACGATGCTGCCAGGTCCAAGGACAAGGCCGCGCAGACCTCAGCGTCCGTACATGTACCGCGCCCATCTCAGGAGGCGCAGGACCGACAGCGTCATGGTACTCGCAGTACCAACGTCTGTTGAGCCAAGATCGAGCTGGTGGATCTCGAGGTGCTCAAGACCAGTATGCACGTCAACATGCTGGCACGAGCGAGGCACGGTCGCCTGGACGGGATACTTCTCCTTCTAACATAGTTAGAAGTCCGAGCATATCCCGCTCCTCGCACCGTTCGCCACTGTCACCCACCACTCTAGCAGAAGCTTTGGCGCGAGCTCAACTGCTCCTGGATTACCCTCCAGCGGAAGACAAGATCGACCAATGGAGGGCCACCATTCAGAGTCTCATCGGCTTTGCCAACGGCGACACTCCGCGGCAGCCAAGTGCATCGCGGCCGCGGCAGGACTGCCAGGCACGAGCCAGTGGCGACGAAACTAGTGGGGGTGCAACCACCATGCACTCTCCACCCCGAAGGCCAAGATCGCTGACTCGCCGGATCCACCTCGACAGCGACTCCACTGCGTCATCGGATCCACGAGCTCGTCGCGATCAGCGCCAAGTTCTTCACGAACGACAGCAAGAAGACGCTCGTACTCGCATCGAGCGCTGAAGAGAAGCGCGGCGTCAATCCGACAAGCGCGCTGGGCCCTCTGCCGACATGCATGCGCCAGGGGAACCAGGCGACTTGCCGTACGCGGTAGGTTGCCCTGCGTTCACTCGTGAGCTGCGGCAAGTCCAGTGGCCCAGTATGAAGAATTTCAAGCCAGATGTACCAGAGAAGTACGACGGCAAGTCGCATCCGTCGGAGTTCCTCAGCATCTACACCATCGCGGTGCAAGCTGCTGGGGGTGGGACGACAAGATCCTTGCCAACTACTTCCCGCTGGTACTCAAGCCCAATGTCAGATCCTGGCTCATGCACTTGCCGGACAACTCCATATCCTCTTGGGCTGACCTGTGCCATCAGTTTGGCGGCGCCTTTACAGGCAGCCACAAGCCTCATGGCCAAGAGAGCGACCTTCATATGCTCGCCCAGAAGGAAGGTGAGCCCCTGCACAAGTACATTCAGAGATTCAGCCGTGTACAGCACAACATCCCAGATGTCCACCCTGCCGCGGTAATCAGCGCGTTCCATCAGAACGTGCGGAACCGCAGAATGCGGGAGGAGATGGCGATGTGCAAGATCAGAGACGTCAGTTAGCTATATGCCCTGGCCGACAAGTGTGCACGTGCTGAGGAAGGGAGGAAACTCCCCAAAGAGAATACAGGAGCAGGAGGATCTGATAGTGAGGAGACTGCCCCGGCAAAGAGAAACCGGCGGCGGAACAACAGGAAGAAGAAAGGGAAAGAGGTGCTAGTCGTTGAGCAGTCCGGCAAGAAAGCCAAAGCTAGTAGCCCCGACAAGGAAGCTGTGGCGGTCGCCGACAAGCAGGATGGCACCAACAAGCAGTACTGCAAGATCCACCGCACCAAGGGTCATGACCTCCAGAGCTGCAAGAAGGTCGAGCAGCTTGTCGAGCAGCAAAAAGCTGAATACGAGCGACGCGACAAGGAGAAAGCTCAGGAAGGTGCTGGAGGAGCCGGCAAGAAACGTCCCGGCCGAGGAGGACGCCGCAGCAAGGCCAAGCAGCGGCAAGGAGACAGACCTCCCCGCGGCCGCGACAAGGATGAAGATGACGACGATGATGAAGATATGGATGATGACGAGACCGATGAGCAGGAGTTCTAGAAAGCCACAGAGGTCCTGTGCGTTGACGGTGGTGCTTTTCTGCATACTTCACACCGCCAGCTCAAGCAGTGGGTGCGGGAAGTCAATGCGGCAGAACCACCCATCGAGTCATGCAAGCCTCTGAAATGGTCTAGCACGCCTATCATCTTTGATATTGAGGACCACCCTGATCGCATAACTGCGGTCGGGTGCTTGCCGATGTTGGTTTCACCAACTATCCGCAACCTCAAGGTCACTAAGATGCTAGTTGACGGCGGGGCCGGCTTGAACTTGATCTCCTCCGCGGTACTCCAGAAACTCCAGATCCCTGATAGCGAGCTCGAAGAGACCGGCACGTTCCAAGGAATCAATCCGGGAAGGAGCAAGCCGAACGGAAAGATCACGCTGTCGGTAACATTTGGCAGCGAGTTGAACTTCAGGACTGAGAGGGTCACTTTTGACGTTGCTGATTTTCCATTACCCTACAATGGGATACTCGGCCGTCCAGCACTCGACAAGTTCATGGCAGCCTCTCACTATGCATACAACGTACTTAAGATGCCAGGCCCGATAAGTGTCATCTCTGTCCCTAGTGACAAGAAGGATGCCCTTATCTGCGCCGACAAGATCTACCGGGAAGCAGCAGCCGCAACGGATCGTAGGTCACTTACCGTTGAAGCCCCCGGGGGGAAGAAGAAGACCAAGTCCGGCAAGAACTCTGATGCCCACTCCAGCAAGCGCACCTCTTCGGAGTGCTGCGCTACCGTCGAGGACGCACCATCGAGCTCCACCGGCAAGTGTAAGAAGACAATGGCAGCTCCACCAGAGACCAAGAAGGTGTCCGCCAAGGAGGACGGCACTGGTGGTACCTTCACCATCAGTGCCACCCTCGACCCTAAATAGGAAAGCGCGCTCGTTGCTTTCCTGCGGGCGAACATCGACGTGTTTGCATGGCAACCGTCTGACATCCCCGGTGTTCCCAGGAAAGTAATCGAGCACCATCTTGCCGTCTGTCCTCATGCGCGGCCCATCAAGCAGAAAGTCAGGAAACAAGCAGTGGAGCGCCAAGAATTCATTGCAGAAGAGATCAAGAAATTGGAAGCAGCAGGCCTTGTCAGAGGAGTGCTCCATCCTACGTGGTTGGCCAATCCTGTAGTCGTGCGTAAGGCAAACAGGAAATGGAGGCTTTGTTGACTTTACCGATGTTAATAAAGCTTGTCCCAAAGACCCATTTCCCTTGTCGCGCATCGACCAGATTGTTGACTCCACAGCCGGATGTGACTTGCTTTCATTTCTTGATGCATACTCAGGATACCATCAGATCTTCATGGCAGAAGAGGATGAGGAGAAGACCGCATTCATCACCCCATGTGGCACATACTGTTTCGTACGGATGCCTTTCGGTTTAAATAATGCTGGTTCAACATTTGCAAGGGTAGTCCATGACGCCTTTGAACCGCAAATGCACAGAAATGTGGAAGCCTACATGGATGACATAGTGGTCAAGAGCAAGGACAAGGCGACCCTGATTCAAGATTTAGACGAAACCTTTGCAAATCTGCACAGGATCAACCTCAAGCTTAACCCCGAGAAGTGTGTGTTTGGAGTCCCTTCCGGCAAGCTTCTCGGGTTCTTCGTGTCTTAGCGGGGAATTGAAGCCAATCCCGACAAGATCAAGGCCATTGAGCAGATTGAAGCACCAAAGCGCGTCAAGGATGTACAAAGACTTGCCGGTTGCGTGGCTGCTCTCAGCAGGTTTATCTCTAGGTCTGCTGAGCGCGCCCTGCCATTTTTCAAAATATTGAAAAAGGCAGGTCCAATGAAATGGACTCCGGAAGCGGAGGCTGCGCTGCAGGACTTGAAGAGATACCTGTCCTCCACCCCAACACTTGTCGCACCTAAACCACAAGAGAAGTTGCTGCTATATATAGCGGCAACCAATCAAGTGGTTAGTGCTGCGTTAGTAGCAGAGAGGGAGGCGGATGATGAGCCAGCAACCACGGCAGACACATCCAGCGACAAGCAGGGGACTTCACCGGCAAGCTTTGGTCCCGACAAGGATGGATCTGCGCAAGAGCATGAGAAGATGCAGAAGAGAATGGTGCAGCGCCCAGTTTACTTTGTCAGTTCCCTTCTGCAGGGGGCTAGATCAAGGTACTCTGGTGTGCAGAAATTGCTTTTCGGCCTCCTCATGGCCTCGAGAAAGCTGCGTCATTACTTCCAAGCACATGAGATCACAGTCATCACTCGTTTTCCGCTGAAGAGGATATTGCAAAATCCGGAAGCGATAGGCAGGATTGTCGAGTGGGCACTGGAACTGTCAAGCTTTGGCCTCAAGTTTGAAAGCACTTCAACTATCCAAAGCAGAGCATTGGCAGAATTCATAGCAGAGTGGACGCCAACACAGGATGAAGAAATTCCAGAAACGAGCATCCCCGTCAAGGAGGCGAGCAAAGAGTGGCTGATGTACTTTGATGGTGCCTTCTCGCTGCAAGGCGCCGGTGCGGGCGTGCTACTAGTTGCACCCACCGGAGAGCACCTCAAGTACGTAGTCCAGATGCACTTTCCCAAGGAGCAAGCAACGAACAATACTGCAGAGTATGAAGGATTGCTTGCCAGTCTCAGGATCGCGGCAGACCTTGGGATCAAGAAGCTAATTGTCAGGGGTGACTCACAGCTTGTCGTCCGCCAAGTGAACAAGAATTATTAGAGTCCATTAATGGAAGCTTACGTTGATGAAGTGAGAAAGCTAGAAGAGCACTTTGACGGCCTACAGATGGAACATGTTCCAAGAGCTCAGAATGACATTGCTGATGGCCTGTCAAAGTGCGCTGCACTTAAGTTACCTGTGGAACCAGGGATCTTTGTGCTCAAGCTGACTCAACCGTCTGTAACGCCATCAACTGGACAGAGCAAGAAGAGGAAGTTGATTTCTGGTGACTATTTTCCGGCAGAGCTCCCCGAAGCCGCCGCCAAGAAGGTCCCCAAAATCAACACCAAGGATGCTGAGGAGCAGTCTGCTCCGACAAGCCTTAGGGTTTGTTCCGTTGAAGCAAACGCTCCCGACAAGTTTTGCTCCGGCAAGCTTGCTAGGGAACATCAAGCTCCGGCAGAGCCACAGGTTCTTGCCGTAGAAGCGGATGTTCCCGCAGCAGCAGATGTGCCTTTAGTCCTTGTTGTCGAGCCGCAAGCTCCAACATGGGCACAGCAGATTGTCCATTTCCTTCAGACAGGAGAACTTCCCGAAGAGCAAGAAGAAGCGGAAAGAGTAGCCCGGCAGTCGAGTATGTACCAGTTTGTTGATAACACACTATACAGAAGAAGACTCAACGGCGTGAAATTGAAGTGTATTCACCAGGAAGACGGACAAAAGCTGTTGGTAGAGATACATGGAGGCATATGTGGTCACCACATTGGCGCAAGAGCACTTGCCGGCAAGGCATTCCGGCAAGGTTTCTTTTGGCCGACAGCCCTCCAGGATGCAACTGCACAAGTAACCAAGTGTGAAGTGTGCCAGTTCCATTCCAAGCAGATACACCAGCCAGCTCAAGCTCTCCAGACGATCCCTTTATCCTGGCCATTTTCGGTCTGGGGGCTCGACATCCTCGGCCCCTTTCCCTGAGCTGTCGGGGGCTTTGAGTACTTGTACGTTGCAATCGACAAGTTCACAAAGTGGCCGGAAGTGGAAGCAGTGAGGAAGGTGACAGCACAGTCAGCAGTCAAGTTCTTCAGGTCGATTGTTTGCCGTTTCGGGATCCCTAATAGGATCATCACCGACAACGGCACGCAATTCACGAGCCGCACCTTCATGCAGTACGTCCAAGACCTTGGCGCCAAGGTCTGCTTCGCTTCTGTTGCTCATCCGAGAAGCAACGGTCAAGCAGAGAGGGCAAACGCTGAAGTGCTGCGCGGGCTCAAGACCAGAACTTTCGACAGGCTGCACAAGTGCGGAAAGAACTGGATCGAGGAGCTGTCGGTGGTTCTTTGGTCGATCAGGACGACGCCAAATCGAGCCACTGGCCAGACACCTTTCGCTCTAGTCTATGGAGCAGAGGCAGTTCTCCCCACGGAACTCGTATACGGGTCACCTCGAGTGCTCGCTTATGATGAGCTTGAGCAAGAGCAGCTACGACAAGATGACGCGCTGCTCCTTGAGGAGGACCGTCTTCAGGCTGTTGTGCGAGCTGCTCGATACCAGCAAGCTTTGCGCCGCTACCATAGCCGCAAAGTTAATGCTAGAAGTTTCGAGGAAGGCGACCTTGTTCTTCGGCGCGTTCAGTCCGCCAAGAATTCCAACAAGTTGACGCCGAAGTGGGAAGGCCCTTATCGGGTGAAACGAGTCACTAGGCCTGGCGCTGTCCGCCTTGAGACCGAAGATGGCATTCCGGTGAGCAACTCCTGGAACATTGAGCATCTTCATAAGTTTTACCCGTAGGGCGCGGTTGCCGGAACCTGTTCCGGCAACCACCTTTTGTACAAGTCTTGCCGATGTTGCATGCAATCCTTTGTACAAAGCCGGGCGCAGATCCCGTGCATAAGTAAAGCTCATGTGCTCCGCACATCTTGTCAATTTCATGCTTTCTACTTTATATTTGCATGCATTATCTGACACTTTGTGCAGCACCTACCCCCGGTAAGCAATAACGAGCCGTAAGGCTCCATATCTTTATTTTCTCTTCTTTCTTTTTCTCAAAAAGGAAAAGAAGGTTCCCTCGCACACAAGTTTGCCGGGGGGAAAGGAGAAGATAATGGTGTGGACCAGGCATCGTTCAAGCAAGTTCTCGCCTTGCCGGGAAGCAAACGACAAAAAAAGAGCTAAGTTGCCAAAGTTTGAGCAATCAGTTTTAAATTTTTAAGTTATCTTCCTCGAACGACCGTACTTTGTATGGTAAACCTGTGCGCGGAGGAACCAACTCGTAGCTAGTTGCACCCTTACTTTGTTTCGAGTCCGCTCAACAACTTAAGTGAGCTGCGACTAGTTGCGACAAGGTTTCTTGTCGGTAGCGGCACCGCCAGCAGGCTGCTGATGTCCCGCACTCAGCGCTCGCGGCCCAGGTGCCTGCACCGACAAGTTCCCTAAAAGCGTAGGGCAAAAACATACAAAGGAAGGAACCAAGTAAAGGAAATAACATAGCAAATTTCTACCCAAAACTGAGTTATATTACAAGATAGCTTGTCGCAGCTCTAATAGATTGTTTTCATAACATGACCAGCAGCGCCAAGAATAAGAAAAGACGGGCGGCTTAATCTACGCGATCTCCCTCAACCCTCTTGATCTCGCTCACCTTGTCCACAGTGGGTGCGACAAGGGCCTTGAGCGCTTCCAGATCAGGATCTGGAGGCAGGGACTTGAGGACGTTAGTGAGGTTGAGGCCTGGGTTGCGGAAGGCCACCTTCACCAGCACCTTCTAAAGAACTCCCGCGCAGATCCTGCGCGATTCGTCGGCCAGCTGCTTTGGGATCTTCTCCCGGAGTCGCTGGAGGGCCGTCGCCACGCCCTTGAAGAACAAGCTTAGCTTGGCGCTGGGTTGGAGGTGCTCGTTGGAGGAGTACCCGAGATCCTCCATCCCCAGCTGCGCCAACTCCCCGTCAATGGTGGCGGCAATATTCACCAGACCCTCGGTCCAGTGCTCCACTGTCTCCCTAAAAGCATTTTGGGAGGCAGCAGCACTCGCCAGCAGCGCCTCGTCGGCCTTGATCTTCTCCGACAAGGCCACCTCCCGCTCCTTGGCGCCGTCCAGTGTCTGAGTCAAAGTGGCCAACTTCAACTCGAGATCTGCATTGGAGTCCTTGACGGCGCTGAGCTCCTTGCTCCTCTCTGCGAGAAGGCCCTGCAGTTCACCATGAGCAGCAGCATCCTTCTCGCGCTCACGCTTGAGAGCGGCAAGCTCCTCGCCGCTCGCCCTGAGATCAGCCTCCAGCTACGCTACCTTCGTCTCTAGCTCCTTCTTGGTGGCCTCGGCAGCTGCAGCGGCATCCTTTGCTTCCTTGAGAGCCCCGCCAATTGCTTACTCGCGCGCGGCAATCTCCTCCTCGTGGCTGTCAAGGTTCACCTTGCGCTGCGCCAACTCTCCTTCCTGCACAAATAGGTTTTCAGCGACAAGGCGTTGCTTCTCTTCAACTTCAGCCTTCTCGAGGAGGAAGGCTTTCCGCTCCTCGAGAAGTTGCTCCCGCTCCTCCGCCAGGGACCGAAGAGTTTCCTGCCTAAGACCCCGGAGCTCCTCCGCGCGCTTCTCGATATCCACTCTTGCCTTCGCGACAAGTGCTTCTCGGGATGCCAGCTTGGCTTGGTGGGCGCGGTAGAGCGACAGCAGCTTCCGCAGTAGCCGTTCCTCCTCAGACTCATCGCTGCTGCTGCTTGGCGCGTCGACCAGCGTCAGCCCAGCGGAGGCGAGCACTTCCCCGTCCAAAATTTCTCCTTCGACCGGCGGCCTGGAGCTTGACGCCCAGGGGAGCTTGATGAAGATTCCGTCGCCAGCCTTCAAGTAGGCGCCGGACTGGGGCTCTTCGGAGCCTGGCGCTGCAGCATCGGCAGAGGGATCGGCGGTCGGCGTAGCGCCTGGCACTCCTGCGGCCTCGGGGCCGTCAGTGCGATCGCCGGATCCCTCGCCTGCTTCTGCGGCGGCAGCCTTGGCGGCCTCTTCGCCGGCGGGGTCATCAGCACCGGCCTCTTCTTCGGTGGCGGCGGCGTCGTCGTTGTTGCCGCGCGCGTTCTCCTCGCCGGCGGCCTCAGTTTCCATCGTCTCCGTGGCAGGTGGATCTGACGACCGAAGAAGGAAGAAGGGTCAAGCAAACACTCAAAAAGAAAATTAGAAGAAGAAGAACCCAAGGGAAGTTTTCGGGCAAAAGGGTTACCTGTGCTAGGATCTACAGTCGTGGTCTCAACCACCGGAGGATCACTGGCGATGTCCCTTGCCGGAGAACTGCCCCTTGCCGGAGAGTTCTCCCTTGCCGGAGAACGCTCCCTTGCCGGGGAAGCCTCCCTTGGCGGTGTAGTCGAAGAAGATAGCACTTCGGGAGCGGCCTCCGGGCCCTCCTGGTGAGGCTGCTCTGCTCCTACACAAACCAACAGACAGATATCAGCAAAAGAAGAGCACCCATGCGCGCCGGACAGCATGAAGTAAACCGTATACTTACGTGGGGGGCTGCACTGGGGGCTGCTTTGAGGAATGGTTGCCGGGTCCGACGAGGTGGTCTTGGACATGTCCTCTGCCGTCGTGGTGGGGTCGTCCTCGATGACAATCACCGGGGCCTTGGCTCTCTTCGCCGCTCTCTGGGCCAGAGTCCTGAAAAGGAACAGGTTCAGAGTAAAGCAAATCAGACACAAGACAAGACAGCAAGAATTGAAGGACTACAAGGACAGCAAGGAATCTTACTCTTCTTCTTCCTCGTCGGAGCTGAGCGCGGAGAGATCGAAGTCCGGCTCACCTCCGGTGCAACGAGGCGGAGGAGTAGGCTCCCTCGCCCGCTTGGCAGGAGCAGTGGCGGTGGACCGGGAAGACCCCGCTCCAGTTGCCGCAGCGGCGTGAGGCGCTCCCGCGGCGACGGTGCTTGCCGCGGTAGAGCGTGTCGTGCGGCTCGGCGGCTGTTGACCCGTCTGCCGCCCCGCTACGTCCACAGCCTTGTGAAGGCGCCTTCTTGGCGGGGCTGGGGGCTCTGCCTGCGGCAAGCTGTTTGAAGGCTCGGGCCCGACAAGCTCTTCCTCGCCAGGCTCGCTCGACTCAGCTTCAGGCCCGGCAAGCTCTTCCTCGCCAGCGAACTCCTCTCGCTCGGCAAGGCTTGCCGCCTCTGCTGCCTCTGCCTCCTCCACGGTGAACCCAAACACGCCCGCGGCAGCGGCTGCTGCCGCCTCTTCCAGCCTGGTAGCGATGCGCTGCATCTCCGCATCGGTGGTGTCGCGGGTGAGGCTCTTCTGCTCATCGGCACGGACCGGCACTTCTACCAGGCCGTCGAAGAACTCCTGCACGATGGCGTCTGCCGGCTCTTGCCAAGTTGGAACGATTGCATGAGAGTCGCACAGCGGCATCATTGCACGGATGCGGTCAAGCGAAGAATTGTTGCACAGCGGAACAACGTCCCGCGGCAACATGAAGGGATGCTGAGGATCACGCTTGAATAGCTCCAGGAGCATCGCGTCCAGCTCCAGGATAGTGAAGTTAAAATTGAGGCCCGGGCGCAGCCTCATGATATCCGCCGAGTTCTGGAACTCCCAGGCGGGTCTCCCCCTCTCCTGCAGGGGGGCGATGCGGCAGCGAAGGAAATCTGCGCCAACAGCGCCTACAGTGAGCCCGGCAAGCCTGAGGCGAAGGATACGGGTGACGGCAATCCTCAGCCTATCATCTTCCGGGGCCACGTTGCTCCAATCGTTGCCGTGTACTATTGGGGCTTGGCGCAGGGCAGCAAATGGCTGCGGGTTCTCCTTGACGATCCAGCACCACTCTGCTCTCCATTCATCCCACTTGCTGCGGAGCTCTCCCTCCAGATAGGCTTCCTTCTTGCCGACTCTCGAGATCCAAGCGATTCCGCTGGCAAGGGGCTCTCCTCTCTCAACCCGGGGCATAAAGAAGTGGCGGAAGAGGGCTACGTTTGGATGGACTCCGACAAAGTTTTCGCACAGATGTGCGAAAACTTCCATGGTCAGGACAGCATTGGGGGTGAAGTCAAGGAGGCGGAACCCGTAGGTGTTCATGATGTCACAGAAAAATTCAGAGTAGGGCGGGCAGAGCCCGCAGTAGAAGAACAGCGCGAAGAAGGGATACCCGTTCGGAGCTAGTCTCGAAGCGGTGGCCGGGAGTACCTTCGTGTGCGGATGCACTCGCGTCTCCGTCGACCAGAAAAGGTAGTAGTACTCCCTCAGCTCTTTTGCGTCAAGCTGAGGTGGGAAGATGGCCCGCTCCTTTCGCAGCGCCGCAAGCCGCTGTGCCTCGGCCGACTTCACGCCCTTCCCCTTGTCGGCTTTCAGAGCCATGGCGGAAGTGGTGGGGGAGATCGATGGCGTGGTGGTGCTGGTGGCAGCGGGGGGCGGAGCGCTGCTCTCTTTCGGCTTTGAGAAGAAGGAGGGGAACGGCGGAGATTTTCGAGAATGGAGTAACAACCGGCAAAGTGGGCAAACTGCCCCTGTTTCCCCTGCTTATAAAGAGGGAGGGGGCGGACGTTTCGCCCTTCCGAATAAAGAAACCACCCACGATCCCTCCCACGATGCCGCATTCAACGCGTGCCGTTCGGGGAGGGCGCGGTGGATACGGAGTAAGATACGGCGTAACCCAGGCCGCGCGTGCCCGTGCCCTGTTTTGGGCCTGGCCCAACAGCGCTCGGCACCGTGTGTGTCCCAGGCCCGGGGGCTCCTGTCGGTGTACTAGAATAGGGGTACCCTAGTATCCCGAACTTGTGCACGGGTAGTTGCAGCGCCCCGCGGCAAGGCTTGCCGGGCGACCACCAAGGTCCTCCGTGGTTCCCTTGGAGCCATTCAAGAACAAAGTATTCAAGCCAAGGAGACAAGGCCCCGGCAAGAGGAGCTTACCGGGAAGGCCAACCAAGGCATTTCAAGGAACTTGCCGCGACGCGCTGCGCGTCCCGGCAAGGCCCGATGAGCGACAAGCTTCCGGGCGCGGCAAGACAACGACCGCGGCAAGGCGCTTGCCGCGGCAGGCGGCCACTCTGTACCTACGCTCCAGCACATCCACCAATGTGTCGCCCTGGGGGCCTTTCCAGGCGCGCGTGGCGAGAGGCTATGCAGCCAGCGGTGCGCGGTGGCATGCGACACTGACAAGATAGCCATCGTGGCGAGCGGTGGCGTCCCTGACGGTCCCTTTCTGCACTGTTTGGGTGACACAGACGGGCATTTAATGCCTTTGTCCCCTGCCGTCAGGGTTAGGTAGGATGCACTGTGCAGGTAGCTATACCAACCGCAACTCCTTTTCCCCTTTTTACCCTCGTCTGCGTTGCCACCTGTCGGTGACCCCTTGAGCATATAAAAGGAGGCCCATGCGCAACGTAGAGGGGGTTCGAACCCAGAAAATCACATACGCTCGGTCTCGTTAGCAGCTAGAGTGTACTATAGCACTCAGTGCACCTGAGCAAGAACACAATACAATCAGACAAGCAGCAGTAGGAGTATTATCTCTCCGGAGAGCTCTGAAGCTGGGTAAACTGCTCGTCTGCTTCGCCTCGATCCGCTCTTCGTGCGACCTCCGCCCCCCGCCGAACCGAAAGGGGCTCGGTCCGCCGGCCCCATAGGTGTTCGTGGATCAGTTTCCCCGACACTTACTTGCTCAAAATGCTCAGTGATATGCTCCAAAGCCCTCAACTACTTTCTCACATCCTCATATGACCTAAACCAAAAGTCAAACTCGGCCCCACCGATTCTTTCTACCCGGCGCCACCGAGTTCAGATGTCATAGCCACAGCCACAAACCCTAGGCAAATCGGTCTCACCGAGATGGGATTGTAATCTCCCTGTTTCCCTTTGTAACGTTTTGGTACCACCGAGGTGAGCGATCGGTCCCACCGGGATTACAATGTAAACTCTCTGTTTCCTTTTCGTAATAGTTCGGTCTCACCGAAATGAGCAAACCGGTCCCACCGAGTTTACCTGGCCAACTCTCTGGTTAGCTTATTACCAAAATCGGTCCCACCGAGTTTGTGTAATCGGTCTCACCGAGATTACGTTATGCCCTAACCCTAACCATATCGGTCCTACCGAGTTGCATGTCGGTCCCATCGAAAATCCTAATGGTCACTAGATTTGCTGAATCGGTCCGACCGAGTTTCTCAATTCGGTCCCACCGAGTTTGGCAAGTTGTGTTTAATGGTTAGATTTTGTGTGGAGGCTATATATACCCCTCCACCTCCTCTTCATTCGTGGAGAGAGCCATCAGAACGAACCTACACTTCCAGCATACATTTTCTGAGAGAGAACCACCTACTCATGTGTTGAGGCCAAGATATTCCATTCCTACCATATGAATCTTGATCTCTAGCCTTCCCCAAGTTGCTTTCCACTCAAATCTTCTTTCCACCAAATCCAAATCCTGTGAGAGAGAGTTGAGTGTTGGGGAGACTATCATTTGAAGCACAAGAGCAAGGAGTTCATCATCAACACACCATTTGTTACTTCTTGGAGAGTGGTGTCTCCTAGATTGGCTAGGTGTCACTTGGGAGCCTCCGACAAGATTGTGGAGTTGAACCAAGGAGTTTGTAAGGGCAAGGAGATCGCCTACTTCGTGAAGATCTACTGCTAGTGAGGCAAGTCCTTCGTGGGCGACGGCCATGGTGGGATAGACAAGGTTGCTTCTTCGTGGACCCTTCGTGGGTGGAGCCCTCCATGGACTCGCGCAATCGTTACCCTTCGTGGGTTGAAGTCTCCATCAACGTGGATGTACGATAGCACCACCTATCGGAACCACGACAAAAACATCCGTGTCTCCAATTGCGTTTGAATTCTCCAAACCCTTCCCTTTACATTCTTGCAAGTTGCATGCTTTACTTTCTGCTGCTCATATACTTGTTGCATGCTTGCTTGAATTGTATTGAGATTGCTTGACTTGTGCTAAGTTAGTTAAAATCTGCCAAAGACTTAAATTGGGAAAAGGATAAGTTTTTATTTGGTCAAGTAGTCTAATCACCCCCCCTCTAGACATACTTTCGATCCTACATGATCCAAGAAGAGAAAGTATGTTAGCTTATGCCTCTCCCTCAAATAGAATTGCAATAGTGATTATCGGTCTAGTGAAGTAGTCAATTGCTTAGGGACAATTTCACAACTCATACCACCACTTTTCCACACTCGCTATATTTACTTTATTGCTTCTTTATTAAACAGCCCCTACTTTTTATTTACAGGTTCTTTATTATCTTGCAAGTCTATCCAACAACACCTAGAAAGTACTTCTAGTTTCATACTTGTTCTAGGTAAAGCGAACACTAAGTGTGCGTAGAGTTGTATCAGTGGCAGATAGGACTTGAGAGGGTATTTGTTCTTCCTTTAGCTTCTCGTTGGGTTCGACACTCTTACTTATCGAAAGAGGCTACAATTGATCCCGTATACTTGCGGGTTATCATGACCTTTTTCTGGCGCCGTTGCCAAGGATGTCATAGCGTGGGGTGAATATTCTCGTGTGTGCTTGTTTTGCTTTATCACTAAGTAATTTTTATTTGCTGTACTAAGTTTTTCTCTATCTTTAGTTATGGATATGGAACACGAAATACCAAAAAAAATTAGGTGTACTTGCTACTCATGGAGATGGGGAACCTCCTAAAACCCTCGATGCTCATTATGTGAAAGAAATTATGTACTACTTTGATAATCCTGAGAAAACCCCATTCAATTATGTTATGGGAGACACGTTGGAGCAACGTGAATACTTTAGGGATTATCGCTTGACACAAAAAGGGAAACTATTATGGGATCAAATTTATATATTATATTGGTATGCTAGGCAACTATGCTTGATATATGATTATACTTGTTGCTCTAGGATGGAGGCTCCACACCTTCCCTTTTCATGTGAATTTAATAATAATAAAACCTTGGCTTCTTATGCTAATGGTATCTATGATTACTATGGTGTGGAACAAATATAAGAATTCGTTGCTTTTATGGGTGCTTAAGAGATTGAATCTATGTTTAAAACGTTTGAAGATTTTGACGACTCAGTTTACAGACCTGAAAGTTTTGCTATACTTAGATATTGCTATGAAAATTATGAATACAATTCTGATATTGATGCATTTATTGAGAAAGTCTCCGCTGGTCAAGAAGAGACTACTATTTTGCAGGAAGCTATGGAAGAAGAAATTGATGAAACTATGAGCTCATTGGATGAAAATGATGATGAGGAGAGCGAAGAACAAAAGGAGGAAGAGAGGATTAGCTACCCGTGCCCACCTTCTAGTGAGAGTAACTCTTCAACTCATCCATTTTTTAATTTCCCTTCATGCTTACCGAAGGATGATTGCTATGGTGATTGTTATGATCCCGTTGATTCTCTTGAAATACCCCTTTTTGATGATGATTGCTATGCTTGTGGCCAAGATGCCAATATGAATTATTCTTATGGAGATGAACTTGCTATAGTTCCTTATGTTAAACATGAAATTGTTGCTATTGCACCCATGCATGATAGTCCTATTATCTTTTTGAATTCTCCCGACTACACTATATTGGGGAAGTTTGTGCTTATTAAGGATTATATTGATGGGTTGCCTTTTACCCTAGAAGCTAGCCTATGGTATGAGTGTTGTTCGTCCTACGGACTAAAGCCATCCGGTTTATATAGACACCGGAGAGGGCTAGGGTTACACAGAGTCGATTACAATGGTAGGAGATCTACATATCCGTATCGCCAAGCTTGCCTTCCACGCCAAGGAAAGTCCCATCCGGACACAGGACGAAGTCTTCAATCTTGTATCTTCATAGTCTTGGAGTCCTGCTGATGATGATAGTTCGGCTATCCGGACACCCCCTAGTCCGGGACTCCCTCAGTAGCCCCCGAACCAGGCTTCAATAACGACGAATCCGGCGCGTATGTTGTCTTCGGCGTTTGCAAGGCGGGTTCTTCTTCATGCTCCATGTGTTTGCCGGATAGTGTCCGGTTGCTTCATAAATGTTGTGCTCCTTGGCTTCCGTGTCCAATAATGGTCTTCTTCCACGCGTCACATGAATGCGAAAAGCCAGGGTATTTTTATGTTTTACCCCCTAGCTGCGCAAATAAGCTGCCTATAAGAAAGGCGAGGATCTAGATCCAAATCACATCATCCTCCTTCCACAAGCACTCATCGAGGCGCATCTAACACCAATCCCATTCCAACGTGGACAGTCGACGCGGCTCCTCTTCTCGCACTCCCAGCTCTAAGCCAGGAGATTGGAGGAGATGCTCAGTCCCGCACAGCGAGTTAGTGACGCTCCAAGCAGAGGGATATCTTCCCCTGGCCTTCATGGTTCCCGTTCGAGCCGGACTGGCCACCTACAAAGGAGGGAAGCAGGCGGAGAGCACCCCCAATCCCTCCAAAGGAGAGTGGGTGTGCTTCGTCTCCTACTTAATAAGGGGACTCGGATTTCCTATACATCCGTTTCTCCGGGGGCTCCTGGAGTTCTACGGACTCCAGCTTCATCACCTTACACATGCCTCCATTTTGCACATCGCGGGCTTGTGAGATGTTCTTAGGCATTGAGCCCCATTTTGCGCTGTGGAAGAGGCTGTTTTGCCTCGTACCCCGCTCTCACGAGGGGTCGATATATCAAGTGGGCGGAGCCGAAATATGGCGCATTGCCGGGACCGGATACCTGTCTGGGACCCCAAAGAAGACATCCAAAGATTGGCCTTCGGAGTGGTTTTATATGGAGGACGCTCCGCTGCCGGATCCAGTCCGGATCGGCCTTCCGGAGTTCAGCAACGCTCCCCTGAAGAAACGCCTAAGTTGGCGCCCACGGAGCCCTCGACGAGAAGATGATAGTAGCGTCCATTACTTGATGGGCCGGATACGGCTGCTAGCCCATTCCGGATTAACCATGATCGGAGTCATGGCCACATGCATTATGCGTGGGGTGCAGCCGCTCCAATATAGGGGCCACCCCATGTGGGACTTCAATGGAGACGACGACGCCACCCGTCACGGCCGCAAGGGACCTGGCTCGGCCGACGATCTGGTGAAGATCCTGTCCAGCTTGTACAAGGGGGAGAAGGAGGACTTCCTCCGCACGAATCCTCTGAACGGATTTTCCATGAACAACCCTCGGAGCTGGGTAAGCGGTCGCATGCATATCTGAACCGTGCCTTTAAAGGCAATTGTCTTATTGTATGATTTTGACACATGAACTGCGTCGGGATGTGGAGGGCATAAAAAGCCCAGCCCCACAACCCTAAGACCCAGAAAGGTCCCTTGATCCGGCCTCCGAAGAGGATCCGGAATTAGCGGTGGAACTGATCGACGGGGTGTACCACCAGCTCAGCATAGATAATGCTTTAGTCGCCATTATGGCTCACTACCCCGGTTTGTGTCTGGCTTCCCCGGTGAGTACGACCGAAGTCCTGGCGCCGTTACTTCTTTAATTCTTAGTTCTGACCACCGTGCACCAATGGTGTTCGACAGGAAGCGCCTTTATGGCAGGAAGTCGAGCCCGCGGCGACTGGCCAACAAGGGTCAGTCCGGCCCAGCAGGCGGAAGAGGAGTGCGATGCGAACTGAAACGTTGCTGCAATGGTACGGAGCACCGCTATTTTTTAAGGGAAGGATTCCCAGGAGGTATATTAATGCTCATAACTTTTCCAGAAAGAGCGCTCGCCGGACAGTGTCCGGAGAGGTTGCCAATCAAGCCTCCGCCAGCCATGCTCCAACGCATGGCCCGGAAGGGGAGGCGAATACAAGGCATGAGTCGGATGCTCCTCCAACGGAGGATGCCGACAGGCTGTCCGCCACCCGGTCTGAGGTGGAGAGCGCCATGAATCACAGGCATCACCGGACAGTTCTTCGTGACGCGTGTTTCTCCCGGAGGCATTAAATGCCTTTGATGCGGGAAACGCGCACCTCCGTGCCGCTCAAGATGGGTTAACCAGAGCCACGGAGCAGTATGTGAAAGACATACGCGTAAGTAATTTTAATAGTTATATATGCCAGTAGCCCCCGAGACTTAAAATGGTTAAAATAACTGATTTAAGGATCAATTTTTATGCAGGATCTTATGAAGAAGAATACCCATCTGTCCCAGGAGCTCCAAGAGTGCAAGGCCCAACTTGAGGCCGCACTGGCCGCCACAGGGGGAGCCACAGAGACCCCCGCTGGTAAGACGTACTTTGAAAAGATAATTAATTAACAAAGTGCGGCGTGAATCTGACAATAATATTGCAGAGGGCGCCGGACTAGATCCGGACAAGCAACAGCTACTGCGTCAGCTAAAGGCTGGCGAGAGGGTGCTTATGAAGGTGCAGCAGGAGAGAAACAAGCTCCAAGATGCCCACACCCAGCTAGGAGAAGAGCTGAAAGGTGTTCGGGCCCAGCTGTCTGGCTCCTTGAAGGAGAATCAGCGACTTTGTCGCGGCATTTATAGTAAGTGCTTGAGCAAATTCCTTTGAAAAGAAGAATTCGGCGAGGAAGTCGTTTGACAGAAATATGTCTTTAGGTGTGCTCACAGGTCGCCCTGCGGAGGAAATGCTTGGGTCAACAGGTGACCAACTTCCCAAGCTGGCGCAATTGTTCGAACGTGTTCGGCAGGCGATGAGTGGCGTCGTTAAGGCTTTATGGCCATCTGTCTCCCTACCCGAGGGCCTTGGTGAGCTTGCTGAGAAGCTCCAGGGAGCACGGCGACGCCTCCGTTTGTGGAAGATATCGGCCTGCCGTCAGGGCACCAGGGAGGCCTGGGCCATGGTGAAGACGCGCTACCCGAAGGCTGACCCAAACCACATGGACGAGGTCGGACATGCGGGGCCTGATGGGAAGGAGATCCCTGTGAGCTTGATGTATGGCCAAGTAGAACTGGCCGCAAAATATTCCCAACAGGACTGTATATTAGACAGCCTGTTAGATGGGATTGAGGAGTACAATCAGTCGGTTTGACGATGCAATTTGAAATGACATGTAAGATGCCTTCTAGCCGGATTGTAGATCGTTTGTCTTTGCGGACCGTTTCGCTTCAACCTCGGGACCCAACAGTACAGAGTGTGTCCGAATACCCCTATGATTATAAAAGAACCGGGGCATGCATGGAGACAAGGCGTCGGGGTCATAATTGCTTTATCAGACAAGTGCCCAACTAGTTATGTTATATTACATGGTTAGTAAGAAACATCTTCCAGGGAGAATAGTTCCGTTAAGGGTTCCTTTCCCTGGGAGGCATGCCCTAAGCTGCAATGCTGGACTGCGAAAATAGCAGAAAAAGCATCTGGGGGCTTATAAATAAGTAAGTAATAAATCATCTTTCAAGTCACTGACCGAATATTCTCTTAAGAACGCTAGCTTTCGGCTTCACCCAGTCTGAGGTACACATCCGGCTGAC
This sequence comes from Triticum dicoccoides, assembly GCF_002162155.2. Lineage (NCBI taxonomy): Eukaryota > Viridiplantae > Streptophyta > Magnoliopsida > Poales > Poaceae > Triticum > Triticum dicoccoides. Next base: position 511,429,953 of record NC_041391.1, read on the forward strand.
CCGGCAGTAACAATCGCAGAGGTGCTCCCTTTACCTCCTAGCCGAACAATCGGGAACGTAGGGGTAAGCACAGGAGCCAGGCAACCCAGCTTGGCCAAAACTTAAGTCATACCGATGCATATAATGGTGAATAAAAGGTACATGCGGAAGTATGACACATGTATTGGGCGTGAAGCCCATATTAATAAGCTTCTGGTAAAGAAGCCCCCAGGTATAATGAGTGCTAGGAGCACATCAAGTGTGTGCGAACAAAGCGCAAATCAGCCTATAAAAGGTATTGAAAAAAAGTGGGAAGAAGGAGGGGGACAAGAGACAGTAAAAAATATAAAAAGGTGGACGGGGGAGTGAGACGAACTCTGAGTCCGGTGTTTAGGCGTAGAATCTTCGGAGATGGGCTACGTTCCATGGGCTCGGCTCGAGTCGGTTGTCAGATGCTTTACGTAGACGGTATGCTCCGCCGGTCAGGACTTGGTCGATGATGAAGGGACCTTCCCACTTGGGCTTAAGTTTGTCCTTTTTCTTGTCCGGCAGGCGTAGAACGAGTTCGCCAACATTGTAAGTTTTGGCCCGTACTTCTCTGCTTTGATATCTTCGAGCCTGCTGCTGATAGAATGCGGAACGAGCCTTTGCCACGTCCCGCTCCTCCTCTAAGGCATCCAAACTGTCCTGCCGATCCAACTCGGCTTCTCTTTCTTCGTACATGCGCACACGAGGTGAGTCATGAATTATATCGCAAGGCAGAACTGCCTCTGCGCCGTACACCATGAAAAATGGTGTGAATCTAGTAGTTCGGTTTGGCGTGGTTCGCAGCCCCCAGAGTACGGAGTCGAGCTCCTCTACCAAGTGTGTGTTAGATTCCTTGAGGGACCGCACTAGTCTGGGTTTGATGCCGCTCATGATTAGACCATTTGCTCGCTCGACTTGACCGTTAGTTTGGGGGTGATAGACTGAAGCGTAATCGAGCTTGATGCCCATGTTTTTGCACCAGAGTTTAACCTCGTCGGCAGTGAAGTTCATAACATTATCAGTGATGATGTTGTGGGGGACGCCAAAACGGTGTACTACCCCGGATAGGAAGTCTATTACCGGTCCGGATTCTGCCGTTTTAACCGGCTTGGCCTCAATCCATTTGGTGAATTTGTCCACCATGACCAATAAGTATTTGTGCTTGTGGGTTCCCCCTTTAAGGGGTCCAACCATGTCAAGCCCCCAGACCGCGAACGGCCAGGTAATGGGTATAGTTTTGAGGGCGGTGGGTGGCATGTGGCTCTGATTAGCAAAGAGCTAGCAACCGACGCATCGTTGGACTAAGTCCTGAGCATCTGCCCGGGCTGTCGGCCAATAAAATCCTATACGGAAGGCCTTGCCTACGAGTGCCCGGGCTGCAGCGTGGTGCCCGCCGAGTCCGGCATGAATTTCAGCCAGGAGATTCCGCCCCTCCTCTTCGGAGATACACCTTTGAAGGACTCCGGTTGTGCTTTTCTTATAAAGTTCTCCCTCATGGACCTTGTAGGCTTTAGATCGCCGAACTATGCAGCGGGCCTCATTTTGGTCTTCGGGAAGTTCCTGCCGAATTAAGTAGGCTAGGAATGGTTCTGTCCACGGGGCAATTACTGCCATTATTTCGTGAGCTGAAGGTGTTATTTCGTTGGCTGAGCCGCCGATTGTGTCAGAATGGTCTGAGTTCGGTGATGCAACTGGCTCTGGATTGTTATTTCCGGACTCCTCTTCCATAACACGGATGGCTTGAAGAGCCGTTCCAGGAAGATGTTTGGAGGGACGGCGTCTCGTTTCACGCCGATGCGTGCTAACACGTCTGCTGCCTGGTTATTATCCCGGGCGACATGGTGGAATTCGAGTCCTTCGAACCGAGCTGACATTTTTAGGACGGAGTTGCGGTAAGCTGCCATTTTTGGATCTTTGGCATCAAAGTCTCCATTTACTTGGGATATTGCGAGGTTTGAATCCCCACGCACCTCTAGGCGTTGAATGCCCATGGAGATTGCCATCCGGAGGCCATGTAGAAGGGCCTCGTATTCGGCTGCGTTATTGGAGTCCATGTACATTATTTGAAGTACGTATTGGATTGTGTCTCCAGTTGGGGACGTCAGGACGACGCCAGCCCCCAAGCCAGCCAACATTTTGGATCCGTCAAAATGCATGATCCAATTGGAGTATGCGCCGTACTCTTTAGCGAGTTCGGCTTCGGTCCATTCGGCGACGAAGTTGGCCAGAACCTGCGACTTTATAGCGCGCCGTGGTTTATAGGTTATGTCAAATGGTAAGAGCTCAATAGCCCATTTTGCAATCCTGCCCGTTGCGTCGTGATTGTTTATAATATCGTTGAGAGGTACTTCGGAGGCCACCGTTATGGAACACTCTTGAAAGTAGTGTCGCAGCTTCCGGGATGCCATGAACACCGCATATGCTATCTTTTGATAATGTGGGTACCGGGACTTGCATGGAGTTAGAACAGTGGATACGTAGTACACTGGTTTTTGAAGAGGGAATCTGTGCCCTTCTGTCTCTCGCTCGACGACGAGTACCGCGCTGACAACTTGATGTGTTGCTGTGATATATAATAACATAGGTTCGCCCAGGTTGGGCATGGCCAGGACCGGATTTGTTTCCAGTATGGCCTTTATTTCTTCGAGTCCGGCTGTGGCAGCATCCGTCCATTTGAAATGTTCGGTGCGCCGGAGGAGGCGGTAGAGGGGCAGAGCCTTTTCTCCCAAACGGGAGATGAAGCGACTTAAGGCCACTACGCATCCGGTTAGTTTTTGTATTTGCTTGAGGTCTTTTGGAATATCCAATTGTGACAGAGCTCGGATTTCGGCCGGGTTTGCTTCAATTCCTCTATCGGATACGATGAAGCCCAAGAGCTTTCCGGCTGGTACGCCGAAGACGCATTTTTCCGAATTGAGCTTAATGTCATATGCTCGGAGGTTGTCGAATGTCACCCTCAAGTCTTCTACTAGAGTTTCGACGTGTTTGGTCTTGACGACCACATCGTCTACGTATGCCTCTACTGTTTTGCCTATCTGGGTAGCCAGACATGTTTGAATCATGCGCTGATATGTTGCGCCGGTGTTTTTGAGTCCGAAGGGCATTGTGTTGAAGCAGAATGGCCCATATGGAGTAATGAATGCCGTTGCAGCCTGTTCTTTCTCCGCCATCTTGATTTGATGGTATCCGGAGTACGCGTCGAGGAAGCACAATGAATCGTGCCCTGCGGTGGCATCGATGATTTGGTCGATGCGAGGGAGGGGGGAAGGGTCCTTTGGACAGGCCTTGTTAAGGTCTTTAAAATCGACACAGAGGCGCCAGGATTTGTCCTTTTTTGGTACCATTACTAGATTGGCTAGCCAGTCCGGATGTTTTATATCTCTGATGAATCCGGCTTCTAAGAGTTTGGCTAGCTCTTCTCCCATTGCCTGTCTTTTGGGTTCGGAAAATCGCCGAAGAGCTTGTTTGACCGGCTTGAATCCTTTTAGGATGTTTAGGCTGTGCTCTGCCAGCCTGTGTGGGATTCCTGGCATGTCTGAAGGGTGCCAGGCAAAAATGTCCCAATTTTCCCGAAGGAATTCTCGTAGTGCGGCTTCGACATCAGGACTTAATTGTGCCCCAATGGAGGCCGTCTTTGTGGGGTCCATTGGATGGACCTGAAATTTGACTATTTCGTCTGCTGGTTTAAAAGAGGTGGACTTGGACCTCTTATCGAGTATCACATCGTCCCTATCCACCGTGGAGCGCAGCGTGGTTAGTTCCTCTGCCGCTAGGGCTTCGGACAATGCCTCTAGGGCCAGTGCGGCTGTCTTATTTTCGGCGCGGAGTGCTGTATCTGGATCACTAGCAAGAGTGATTATCCCATTGGGTCCGGGCATTTTGAGCTTCATGTACCTATAGTGGGGTATGGCTTGGAAGATTGTGAATGCCTCTCGCCCTAACAAAGCATGATATCCGCTGCCGAATGGGGCCACTTGGAACGTGACCTCCTCGGACCTGTAATTGTCCGGTGAGCCGAACACTACGTCTAGTGTGATTTTTCCTGTGCAGCGTACTTCTCGACTAGGGATTATCCCTCTGAAGGTTGTGCTGCTTCGCTCGATGCGGCTCCAGTCAATATCCATTTTTTGAAGGGTTTCCTCGTAGATGAGGTTTAATCCGCTGCCGCCATCCATGAGTACCTTGGTAAGGTGAAAGCCGTCCACTATCGGACTGAGGACCAATATGGCTGGTGCTCTAGCTGTTTGGAATTTAGGTTCGTCGCTGGCGTTGAAGGTGATAGCCGTGTCACTCCATGGATTTGCTGTTGCTACTTGGTAGACTTCGGCGAGGCCGCGGATTGTTTGTTTTCGCATCTTATTTGATGCGAAAGTCTCGAAGACTGTTAATACCGTACCGGTACTGCTGGGCTGTTTGCTCGGGGCTAAAAAGCCTTCGCCACTTTTGGCCACCTGTCGTAGTATCCAACATGCTCGAAGGCTGTGTGTTGGAGTGGTGCCCTCCGTACTGTGGATTTTGCAGGGTCTGTTGAGCCAGCCCTCTAGTACGGTTTCATGCCCTTTAGGGGGTCTTTGCTTTTTGGTTTTTAACCCAGGTGCTTGAGTATGGCGCACCCTTTTACTTCGGACTAGGGTTGTGGTCAAGGCCGGACTGTCCCAAAACCTAGTTTCGGTGTTCCTGGCACTCTCTACCGCACAGTATTTTTGTACGATAGTCGCTAGGTCGATGAAGCGTGTAACTTCGCAACGACTTATGGCGTTCATGATTCCCTTGTCCGTGCAATTGTTGCAGAAAATTGAAATCGCGCTTTCTTCGCAGCAGTCCTTTATCTTGTTCATAACCAGGAGGAATCTGGCCCAGTAATGATGTACTGTTTCATCGGGCACTTGCCGTATTTGAGATAGATCACTTATGTTTGGGTGGGCGGGTGGAATCAAGTTCGGAACCCCGCCCGATCTGAGGCTCAAAGGCCAAGAAGTTTCTGGATTTGGAAGCTTGACTTGCTGGATGCTTTCCAACGAATCTAGTCCGATGCCTGACTCTAAGTTCAGTTTTTGATTAGCGTCCGTCCCTTCGCGGGAATCCGGCTTGGAGGGATCGGGAATCCGGACATAGTTGGTTTTCAACGTAGAAGAAGGGTTGCCGCATTGTTCCTCTACCACGACAACATGGTGGGTGGCCTGAGGAGAGTTAATCTCTCTCAGATCGGGTTTAAGCCCAATCTGATCGTAGTCTGTAGCGACTCCCAGGGCGGCGATGCGATCCAAGAGCTCGTTTACAGAGGAGAGCTCAATCGGATCTAACTGCTAGGCGAATTCCGGGCTGACATGAAGATCGCTTTTGATGACCTGAGAGGTCATCGTTGGAGCGGTGGCCGAACAGGCGGTCATAAGAAAACCACCTAGCCGGACAGTTTGGCCGGTGGCCAAAGCTCTCTTGATGATGGTGCCGTCTTTAAAGATGGGAGAAGGCATCCTTCCTGATCGCGACGGCACAGAGGAACTCTCAATGAAAGCACCAATGTCGGTGTCAAAACCGGCGGATCTCGGGTAGGGGGTCCCGAACTGTGCGTCTAGGCGAATGGTAACAGGAGACGAGGGACACGATGTTTTTACCCAGGTTCGGGCCCTCTTGATGGAGGTAAAACCCTACGTCTTGCTTGATTAGTATTGATGATGTGGGTTACAAGAGTAGATCTACCACGAGATCAAGGAGGCTAAACCCTAGAAGCTAGCCTATGGTATGATTGTTGTTCGTCCTACGGACTAAAGCCATCCGGTTTATATAGACACCGGAGAGGGCTAGGGTTACACAGAGTCGGTTACAATGGTAGGAGATCTACATATCCGTATCGCCAAGCTTGCCCTCCACGCCAAGGAAAGTCCCATCCGGACACGGGACAAAGTCTTCAATCTTGTATCTTCATAGTCTTGGAGTCCGGCCGATGATGATAGTTCGGCTATCCGGACACCCCCTAGTCCGGGACTCCCTCAGTTGCACATGATGATTTTTATAGATATAATATGCATGTGCTTGCTGCTCCTACTTGCAATTATTATGAAAGAGGAACTATATCTCCACCTCTCTATGTTTTCCATACGATGAAATAGCAAGAAACTGTTTATACTATGCATTGGCCTTTGCTATGTGTGCATGAATTGTTCTTTTATGACATGCCAATGCATAGGAAGAGAGTTAGACTTCCTTGTTGCTTGATATATGTTACTTTGTGCTCACTACTAAATTACAAATCATTGTTAATTAAAATTGGCTTTGATATACCTTGGGATCCGGGTGTATTCATTACTTGAGCACTATATGCCTAGCTTAACGGCTTTAAAGAAAGCGCTGCAAGGGAGACAACCCGGAAGTTTAGAGAGTCATTTATTTCTGTTGAGTGCTTTCATAAAGTTTAAAAACAAAAAAATAAAGAGGGGAACCCAAAACTTTTCAAAAAGGAAAGTGAAAGTGAGAGAGACAACCATTTTTGAAGTGGGAGAGCTCCTTGAACTTTGTTCATGCCCACAGAAACTTTGTGAATCTTAATTACAGAAACTTTTCATCAAAAATAATTATCCCCTTGTACAATTCAATTGTATTATAAAAATAATATGCCAAGGTTTGCTTTTAGGATGTTTACAATGCTTGTTGGTTTGTACGGTGCAGGACAGAAACTTTGGCTATAGTGCGTGATTTTACATTTTTTGCTGGAACATCAAACGGTTCTGATTATTTTTGAACTGTCTTTCTGTACAAATTTTTTATTTTTACAAATTTTGGTAGAATTTTTGGGGTACCATAAGTATGGTGCATGTTCAGATTGCTACAGACTGTACTGTTTTTGACAGATTCTGTTTTTGATGCATAGTTTGCTTGTTTTGATGAAACTATCAATTTCTATCAGTGGATTAAGCCATGAAAAGGCTATATTACAGTAGACGCAATGCGAAATCAAAATATGAATTGGTTTTCTACAGTACTTAGAGTAGTGATTTGCTTTATTATACTAACGGATCTTACCGAGTTTTCTGTTGAAGTTTTGTGTCGATGAAGTGTTTGATCGAGGAGGTCTCGATATGAGGAAAAGGACGAGAGGCAAGAGCTCAAGCTTGGTGATGCCCAAGGCACCCCAAGTAAATATTCAAGGAGACTCAAGTGTCTAAGCTTGGGGATGCCCCGGAAGGCATCCCCTCTTTCTTCAACAAGTATCGGTATGTTTTTGTATTCGTTTCGTTCATGCGATATGTGCAAGTCTTGGAGCGTCGTTTGCATTTAGTTTTCACTTTTCTTTTATGGACCATGCTGGTATGAGATAGTCCTTGGTTGATTTATAGAATGCTCATTGCTCTTCACTTAAATCTTTTGAGTATGGCTTTATAGAATGCTTCATGTGCTTCACTTATATCATTTGAAGTTTGGATTGCCTGTTTCTCTTCACATAGAAAACCGCCATTTGTAGAATGCTCTTTTGCTTCACTTATATTTGTTAGAGCGTGGGCATATCTTTTATAGAAAGAATTAAACTCTCTTGCTTCACTTATATCTATTTAGAGAGATGACAGGAATTGGTCATTCACATGGTTAGTCATAAAATCCTACATAAACTTGTAGATCACTGAATATGATATTTTGATTCCTTGCAATAGTTTTGCGATATAAAGATGATAATATGTGGGAGGTACTAGTAGATGGTTGTGTTTAGTAAGGATGTTGGTGTTAAGGTTTGTGATTCCCGAAGCATGCACGTATGGTCTACTAACTATGTAACCAAATTGGCGCGCATTGTATTTTGATTGTTTATCTTTGCGTGAAGGTCGAGGGCGCGCGATGGTTAACTCCTACCAACCTCCCCCCTAGGAGCATGTGCGCAGTACTTTATTTCGATGACTAATAGATTTTTGCAATAAGTATGTGAGTTCTTTATGACTAATGTTGAGTCCATGGATTATACGCACTCTCACCCTTCCATCATTGCTAGCCTATTCGGTACCGTGCATTGCCCTTTCTCACCTTGAGAGTTGGTGCAAACTTCGCCGGTGCATCCAAACCCCGTGATACGATACGCTCTATCACACATAAACCTCCTTATATCTTCCTAAAAACAGCCACCATACCTACCTATTATGGCATTTCCATAGCCATTCCGAGATATATTGCCATGCAACTTCCATCATCATCATATACATGACTTGAGCATTCATTGTCATATTGCTTTGCATGATCGTAAGATAGCTAGCATGATGTTTTCATGGCTTGTCTGTTTTTTGATGTCATTGCTACGCTAGATCATTGCACATCCCGGTACACTACCGGAGGCATTCATATAGAGTCATAGCTTTGTTCTACAATCGAGTTGTAATATTGAGTTGTAAGTAAATAAAAATGTGATGATCATCATTATAGAGCATTGCCCCATAATAATAATAATAATAATAATAATAATAATAATAATAATAAGGAGAGGCCAAAGAAGCCTAAATAAAAAAGGGGGCCAAAGAAGCCCGCCCAAAAAAAAGAAAAAAAAAGAAAAGGGGCAATGTTACTATCCTTTTACCACAGTTGTGCTTCAAAGTAGCACCATGTTCTTCATATAGAGAGTCTCCTATGTTGTCACTTTCATATACTAGTGGGAATTTTCATTATAGAACTTGGCTTGTATATTCCAACGATGGGCTTCCTCAAATGCCCTAGGTCTTCAAGAGCAAGCAAGTTGGATGCAGACCCACTTAGTTTTCAGTTTGAGCTTTCATACACTTATAGCTCTAGTGCATCCGTTGCATGGCAATCCCTACTCCTCACATTGACATCAATTGATGGGTATCTCCATAGTACGTTGATTTGCTGCGTCGATGTGAGACTTTCTCCCTTTTTGTCTTCTCCACATAACCTCCACCATCACATTCTATTCCACCCATAGTGCTATATCCATGGCTCAAGCTCATGTATTGCGTGAAAGTTGAAAAAGTTTGAGAATACTAAAGTATGAAACAATTGCTTGGCTGACACCGGGATAGACATGAGGGGTACCTTGTGTTAAGAAAAGGGAGCATACAAGACTATATGATTTTGTAGGGATAATGTTCAGGGAGCATTGATATTTTGAAAGACATGATTGTTTGTTGGGATGCCCTATGTATTATTGTTTTTATGTCAAATGATAGAATATTGCCTTGAATCACTCGTGTCTTAATATTCATGCCATGATTAGACATATGATCAAGATTATGCTAGGTAGCATTCCACATCGAAAATTATCTTTTTTATCATTTACCTACTCGAGGATGAGCAGGAATTAAGCTTGGGATGCTGATACGTCTCCATCGTATCTATAATTTTTTATTGTTCCATGCCAATATTATTCAACTTTCTTATACTTTTGGCAACTCTTTATACTATTTTTTGGGACTAACATATTGATCCAGTGCCTAGTGCCAGTTCTTGTTTGTTGCATGTTTTATGTTTCGTAGAAACCCAATATCAAACGGAGTCCAAACGGGATAAAAACGGACGGAGAATTATTTTGGAATATTTGTGATTTTTGGGAGGAAGAATCAATGTGAGACGGTGCCCGAGGGGGCCACGAGGCAGGGGCGCACCCCAGGGGGGCAGGTGTCATGCCCAATATGCGACCCTATCCTAAAGGAACTCGAAGGTCCCACCAAGGATAGAAGCGCATATTGGAGACGCTTTTGCAAGGTGGATATCATTACATCGTACCATTACATAATAGTTGAGGATACATACAAAAGGCATACAGTGCCACATGAATACAACAACATCATACATATTAGCAAGATCCAACTACGGATGAAACACAAACAGAAACTCAACTGACATCCACCCTGCTAGCCCAGGCTACCGACCAGGAACCTATCCCTTGAACGACAAAGCAGAGGAAGAACTAAAAACAGGCAAGCATCTCTCTCATGTCATGAGAATCGCATTACCTGTACCTGCAACTGTTGTTGTAGTAATCTGTGAGCCAGGAGGACTCAGCAATCCCATTACCATGGGTATCAAGACTAGCAAAGCTTAATGGGTATGGAGTGGATAGGTGGTCAGGCTGCAACAAGCGACTAAGCATGATATGGTGGCTAACTTACGAGTACAAGAATAATATGAGAAGCTATGCAAACGGTCACAAACTAGTAATGATCAAGAAGTGATCCTGAACTACTTACGTTCAAACATAACCCCACCGTGTTCTCTTCTCGACCCTCTCGAAAAGAGACCATCACGGTTACGCACGCGGTTGGTGTATTTTAATTCGAATCTGGTGTCAAGTTATCTACAACCAGACATTAAAAATTCACATCTGCCACATAACCACGGGCACGACTTTTGAAAGTTTAAACCCTGCAGGGGTGTCCCAACTTAGCCCATTATAAGCTCACGATCCGCAGAGACAGTCCTCCATCATGGGACATCTGATCGGACTCAGGGACCCGGTGCACAAGACATTTTGACAATGGTAAAACAAGTCCAGCAAGACCTCTCGACGTGCCGACACCCTGATAGTAGCCGCGCGTATCTCGTCTCAGGCCACGACGGATGAGCTATGGTTACAGCGACCAAAATAACCCAAGTTGCCAAGGGGCGGCGCCACAAGCTACTCTAGTTTGGGACCAACACCATCAGCACTGGCCCCCCTATATGTAGAAAAGAATCCTCGGGTTCATGACGCCCTATGCGAATTAATTATTTAGTTTAAGTATTATTATGGCAAATGTTAAAACCAATGTTGGGCCTTGCTGGAAGAGTTTTATTCAAAGCGAACTGTCAAGAGGGGCCCATAAACCCACACCGTGTTAGGGACGCAAAATCAAGGAACATAACACCGGTATGACGGAAACTAGGGCGGCAAGAGTGGAACAAAACACCAGGCATAAGGCCGAGCCTTCCACCCTTTACCAAGTATATAGATGCATTAATTAAATAAGATATATTGTGATATCCCAACATAATCATGTCCAACATGGAGCAATCTTCAACTTCACCTACAACTAACAACGCTATAAGAGGGGCTGAGCAAAAGCGGTAACATAGCCAAACAATGGTTTGCTGGGAAGGGTGAAAAGGTTAGAGGCTGACATGGCAGTTTGGGAGGCTTGATAAGCAAGTGATAGGTAGCGCAGCATAGCGATAGAACGAAGCAACTAGCATAGCAATGATAGTAGTTAGATCCAAGGTAACGGTCATCTTGCCTGAAATCCCGCTAGGAAGAAGAACGAGTCCATGAAGAAGACGAACAGATGAAGACGAACCAAGCGTAGACGAACGAATCCTCACGAGTGCAACGAAACAGGAACTATCGAGAAGGAGCACAACCGGAAAGAAGCAAGCAGCATGGTGAACACACAACACATAAACATGACATGATGCACAACCAAGTATGATGCATGACAAAGTCTATATGATGCTACTCATGGCAAGAGATGATGCATACAAGAACAACACATCAAAGCAAGTTTAAATGAGGCCGGAAACAACATATAACTTATCCGGTAAGTCCTCATATGAAATTTTCAAATTTGGTCCAGATCTGAACAAATATTAAGTTGAAGTTGTTAAACAGCAAGTTAGAGAGTACCATGATGATCTACACAAAATTCTAGTCAAGTTACATATAAGGTTCATTTAGTTCTGAGCTACGGCCTAGAAGAAATGAGCAAAACAAGTTAAACATGGCATTGATGCAAAATGCATTCAGACATCAAGAAAACACTCTCAAAACAAGGATGCAACATGATAATATGAAACTACATGCAATTCTAAGCAAGTTTCATATAGAGCATGCTCAAAACGGAGCAACGGTGCAACACATACACTCCAAACAAGATATAACAACAATCTGCCCAAGACAGCAAGTAGGCACTTTGCAATCATCAAAACAACATGCTACAGGAATTATATGAGCATAAACTTGACATGCACTTCATGTAAAGATAACATACTTCAAGTATCATTAAGGTTCAGGTTCATAAGCATCAAGATTAAACCAGGATGATCAATGCAAAATGCAACTTTATAACACAGTAGCATATGCATGAGCTTAATATGATGGCAGCTTGAGAGCAAGAAAGAGACAAGCTACATCAAGTGAACATAGAAACCAGGGGCATGGCATCAAAGTACACATAACAAAGAGAAAATAAGATCAAGACATCATAGGCATATGGCTCATGGATTGGTAGGAACCAACAAGACAAGATTGAATGTTGAAACAGTTTCAGCAAGTGTAAAATAGCAACATTATGATAGCATGTTTTAAAGCATGGAACAGAGGCATATGATATCCAAAATTATCAAACATGGAATGTTAACAGATTACTCATATCATACTACAAAACATGTAATTGTAGAATCTCCAAAAGAGGCATGGATCACTCAATAACAAGCTCACAACAAGGCATCATGAAGTTAACAGAAATCTAAAACATCATATAGGCATATTTATGGCAATTAAAACATATTCTACAAGACATATATGAGGCATACAAAGGCATGGCATGATATAGAATAACATATACATCAAAACATTTCAACTAAGAATCTCCAGAATATGCATGGATTAATTTGTAGCATCAAGAAAAGATGGCATCATGATATGGCAGAAACAGACTTGACAGAAAGTTAACAGCAAGTAGCCCACTTCATAAGCTTGATGCACTCACTACAGGGCATATAAAAAATACATGGATTGCACACCTGTAAAGATGGCATAAATATGCTCCTAAAACATGTAGACATCATGCTCATAGGATGCACCCACAAAGTGCAACAAAAATGACAAATCAGCAAGTTACAGCAGTTTTCAGCAGTTAAGAGCAACATGCACTTTTGCAGCAGGTGTTAATATGTCAAGATGCACCCTAACATGAATTCAAAGCACACCAACATATAGAGCATGAAGAGCATAACATGTGCATATCAAGATCATCACCATAGCATCACCAGAGACAAACTTGTGGCACTCACAAAATGCACAAATGATGTTACGAAACAGCAGATTCCAGCAGTTTATATCAATTAGCAGTTTTGCAATGAAGGGTAAGTCATCAAGATGAATCCCAACATGCATGTAAACTACTCCATCATGAAGAGCACTCTGAGATGAACATTCTGACATATCATGCATGCAAAATGGAGCAATATGCACGGAGATATGATCATGCAAACATGTGCACATGAGGTAATTTCCTGGGGACTTAGTCAAAAATAACCTCGCGGGGAAAACGGGACGGAGGGGTCACGGGACGAGAGGGTGCGGGATTGGCGCATTTGGTTCACGGGATCTGCGGATCCGGTGAAGATCTGGGACCAGGCCGTCCCGGCGGCGGTCGAGGGCCGGCGAGGATGCGGGGGCGCCGGTGAGGTCGCTCCGGCGACGGGGGCTGGCGGCGGGGCCTCTCCCCGACCGGATCTGGCTGGA
>NC_041391.1:511443918-511502913 GCF_002162155.2 Triticum dicoccoides
CGAGGAGGCGCTGGACGCTGGTGGGGCTCGGCCCCGAGCTCGGGCGGCCATGGCGAGGCTGGAGGGCAGCGGGTCGGCGAAGGGCGGCGACGCGAGGCGCGCCGGCGGCGGAGGCGCGAAGCAGGCGCGAAGGGCGAGCGGCGGCTCGGACGGCGGATCCGGGCCCGGGCGGGCCTGCCACGGGCCCCGGTGGGCCGCGCGGGCGACGAGGAGGAGCAAGGAGGTCGGCAGGCCACGTGGCGGTGTGGGGTAGGCTGGGGCGGCGGCGACACTGAGGTGGCGGCTCCAGATTGGCCGGACGACGTGGCGGCTGGACATGTCCGACGCGGATGGACATGTCCGGTGGCGCGAGGAGGAAGATGACTAGGGTTTCATCCGCGAATTTCGGGGAGGGGACTAATTTATAGGTAGAGGGAGCTAGGAGAGTCCAAATGAGGTGCGGTTTTCACCCACACGATCGTGATCGAACGGCGGAGAGCATAGAGGGGGGTTTGATGGGCTAGGTGGGTTGTGTGAAGGGGTGTTGGGCTGCAAATAGAAAGGGGTTTTGATTAACTCGGTTAACCGTTGGGGCATCTAACGACCTCCAAATGGAACAAAATTTGACGGGCGGTCTACTGGTGATATACCAAGGCTACTCGGCAAATCCCGGCCCATTCCGAGAATGTTTTTCTGCGGCTCACAAAACAAGAACTGGAAGGTGCCACGGGCGCGTGCGAGTGTGGTTGGCTCGGAACAGACAACAGAGAGAACCGGGGAAACCCGAACGGATGCAAGTTTTGAAAAACATGCAGATGAAATGCAGAAGATGACATGGCAAAGTGCAACACGCAAGCAAATGACATGGCAACGACAGCAAATAACTGGAAGACACCTGGTGCATCGGATTCGGGGCGTTACAGCAGGCGCGCCCTGGACCCTCGTGGGCACCTTGTAAGGCGGTTGACACTCTTCTTTTGCCGCAAGAAAGCTAATTTTATGAGAAAATCTGGGCGAAAGATTCAAACCAATCGGAGTTACGGATCTCCGGATATAAAAGAAACGGTGAAAGGGCAGAATCTGAGAATGCAGAAACAAAGAGAGAAAGAGAGATAGATCCAATCTCGGAGGGGCTCTCGCCCCTCCCACGCCATGGGAGCTAAGGACCAGAGGGGAAACCCTTCTCCCATCTAGGGAGAAGGTCAAGGAAGAAGAAGAAGAAGGGGGATCTCTCCCCCTTGCTTCCGGTGGCGCCGGAACGCCACCGGGGGCCATCGTCATCACCGCGATCTCCACCAACACCTCCAGCATCTTCACCAACATCTCCATCACCTTCCCCCATCTATATCCAGCGGTCCACTCTCCCGCAACCCGTTGTACCCTCTACTTGAACATGGTGCTTTATTCTTCATATTATTATCCAATGATGTGTTGCCATCCTATGATGTCTGAGTAGATTTTCGTTGTCCTACCAGTGATTGATGAATTGCTATGATTGGTTTGAATTGCATGTTTTGTTATTGGTGCTGTCCTATTGTGCCCTCCGTGTCACCCAAGCGTCAGGGATTCCCGTTGTAGGGTTTGCAATATGTTCATGATTTGCTTATGGTGGGTGGCGTGAGTGACAGAAGCACAGACCCGAGTAAGTAGGTTGTTTGCGTATGGGATAAAGGGGACTTGATGCTTTAATGCTATGGTTGGTTTTTACCTTAATGATCTTTAGTAGTTGCGGATGCTTGCTAGAGTTCCAATCATAAGTGCATATGATCCAAGAAGAGAAAGTATGTTAGCTTATGCCTCTCCCTCAAATAGAATTGCAATAGTGATTATCAGTCTAGTAAAGTAGTCAATTGCTTAGGGACAATTTCACAACTCATACCACCACTTTTCCACACTCGCTATATTTACTTTATTGCTTCTTTATCTAAACAGCCCCTACTTTTTATTTACATGTTCTTTATTATCTTGCAAGTCTATCCAACAACACCTAGAAAGTACTTCTAGTTTCATACTTGTTCTAGGTAAAGCGAACACTAAGTGTGCGTAGGGTTGTATCAGTGGCAGATAGGACTTGAGAGGGTATTTGTTCTTCCTTTAGCTTCTTGTTGGGTTCGACACTCTTACTTATCGAAAGAGGCTACAATTGATCCTGTATACTTGCGGGTTATCATGACCTTTTTCTGGCGCCGTTGCCAGGGATGTCATAGCGTGGGGTGAATATTCTCGTGTGTGCTTGTTTGCTTTATCATTAAGTAATTTTTATTTGCTGTACTAAGTTTTTCTCTATCTTTAGTTATGGATATGGAACACGAAATACCCAAAAAAATTAGGTGTACTTGCTACTCATGGAGATGGGGAACCTCCTAAAACCCTCGATGCTCGTTATGTGAAAGAAATTATGTACTACTTTGATAATCCTGAGAAAACCCCATTCAATTATGTTATGGGAGACACGTTGGATCAACGTGAATACTTTAGGGATTATCGCTTGACACAAAAAGGGAAACTATTATGGGATC
Source organism: Triticum dicoccoides (assembly GCF_002162155.2). NCBI lineage: Eukaryota > Viridiplantae > Streptophyta > Magnoliopsida > Poales > Poaceae > Triticum > Triticum dicoccoides. The sequence continues at coordinate 511,446,417 of NC_041391.1, forward strand.
AAATTTATATATTATATTGGTTTGCTAGGCAACTATGCTTGAGATATGATTATACTTGTTGCTCTAGGATGGAGGCTCCACACCTTCCCTTTTCATGTGAATTTAATGATAATAAAACCTTGGCTTCTTATGCTAATGTTATCTATGATTACTATGGTGTGGAGCAAATAGAAGAATTCGTTGCTTTTATGGGTGCTTAAGAGATTGAATCTATGTTTAAAATGTTTGAAGATTTTGACGACTCTGTTTACAGACCTGAAAGTTTTGCTATACTTAGATATTGCTATGAAAATTATGAATACAATTCCGATATTGATGCATTTATTGAGCAAGTCTCCGCTGGTCAAGAAGAGACTAATATTTTGCAGGAAGCTATGGAAGAAGAAATTGATGAAACTGTGAGCTCATTGGATGAAAAAGATGATGAGGAGAGCGAAGAACAAAAGGAGGAAGAGCGGATTAGCTACCCGTGCCCACCTTCTAGTGAGAGTAACTCTTCAACTCATCCATTTTTTAATTTCCCTTCATGCTTACCGAAGGATGATTGCTATGGTGATTGTTATGATCCCGTTGATTCTCTGGAAATACCCCTTTTTGATGATGATTGCTATGCTTGTGGCCAAGATGCCAATATGAATTATTCTTATGGAGATGAACTTGCTATAGTTCCTTATGTTAAACATGAAATTGTTGCTATTGCACCCACGCATGATAGTCCTATTATCTTTTTGAATTCTCCCGACTACACTATATCGGGGAAGTTTGTGCTTATTAAGGATTATATTGATGGGTTGCCAAGACTCGGAGCCCCTCTTTGCTGCTCTAGACCGCCATGGCCACCGCGAAGCTCGGCTTAAATCCGAGCCATCCTCCCCCTCCCCCTCCCTCCTGACCTCACCATAGCTCCACCCAGACCCCGCCAGTCCTCCCCGTGCCCTCGCCCGACCGCCGGAGCTAGCTTGGCCGCAAGCCCCATCGCCTCCTGAAGATTCCGTCCACCGTGGCCACAACTTCGCTGGCTACACTGCTCCTCGGGTGCTCCTTGCTACGTCTTGAGCTTGTGTCGGTTTTCTTTGAAGAGGAAAGGGTGATGCAGCAATAGTAGCGTAAGTATTTCCCTCAAAAGACTCACGCACCTACACAAACAAACAAGAACTCGCAACCAACGCAATAAAGGGGTTGTCAATCCCTTCACGACCACTTGTGAAAGTAAGATCTGATAGAGATAATATGGTAAGATAAATATTTTTGGTATTTTTATGATATAGATTGGAAAAGTAAAAGATGCAAATAAAAGTAGATTGAAAGCTTATATGATAAGAGATAGACCCGGGGGCCATAGGTTTCACTAGTGGCTTCTCTCAAGATAGCATAAGTATTACGGTGGGTAAACAAATTACTCTCGAGCAATTGATAGAAAAGCGAATAATTATGAGATTATCTAGGCATGATCATGTATATAGGCATCACGTCCATGACAAGTAGACCGAAACGATTCTGCATCTACTACTATTACTCCACACATCGACCGCTATCTAGCATGCATTTAGAGTATTAAGTTCATAAAGAACAGAGTAACGCATTAAGAAAGATGACATGATGTAGAGGGATAAACTCATGCAATATGATATAAACCCCGTCTTTTTATCCTCAATGGCAACAATACAATACGTGCCTTGCTACCCCTGCTGTCACTGGGAAAGGACACCACAAGATTGAACCCAAAGCTAAGCACTTCTCCCATTGCAAGAAAGATCAATCTAGTAGGCCAAACTAAACTGATAATTCGAAGAGACTTGCAAAGATAACTTAATCACACATAAAAGAATTCAGAGGAGATTCAAATATTTCTCATAGATAAACTTGATCATAAACCCCCAATTCATCGGATCTCGACAAACACACCGCAAAAAGAGTTACATCGAATAAATCTCCAAGAAGATCGAGGAGAACTTTGTATTGAGATTCAAAGAGAGAGAGAAGAAGCCATCTATAGCTAATAACTATGGACCCGGAGGTCTGTGGTAAACTACTCACAACTCATCAGAAGGGCCTTGGAGATGATGTAGAGGCCCTCCATGATCGATTCCCCCTCCGGCGGAGCACCGGCGAAGGCTCCAAGATGGGATCTCGCGGATACAGAAGGTTACAACAGTGGAAATAGTTTTTCGTGGTCGCTTCTGATGTTTTCAGGGTATGTGGGTATATATAGGAGGAAGAAGTAGGTCGGCGGACGCCCGAGGGGGCCACGAGGGTGGGGGCGCGCCCACCTGTAGGGGGCGCGCCGGGCACCCTCGTGGCCGCCTAGCTTGTTTCTTGACCTCCACTCCAAGTCCTCTGGATCATGTTTGTTCCAAAAAGATTGCTTCCGAAGGTTTCATTCCATTTGGACTCTGTTTGATATTCCTTTTCTTCGAAACACTGAAATAGGGAAAAACAACAATTCGGGCTGGGCCTCCGGTTAGTAGGTTAGTCCCAAAATGATATTTAAGTGTAAAGTAAAGCCCATAAAACATCCAAAATGGGTAATATAATAGCATGGAACAATCAAAAATTATAGATACATTGGAGACGTGTCAAGCATACCCAAGCTTAATTCCTGCTCGTCCTCGAGTAGGTAAATGATAAAAACAGAATTTTTGATGTGGAATGCTACCTAGCATAATTCTCAATGTAATTTTCTTATTGTGGCATGAATGTTCAGATCCAAATGATTCAAAATAGAAGTTCATATTGACATAAGAAATAGTAATACTTCAAGCATAGTAATCAAAGCAATCATGTCTTCTCAAAATAACATGGCTAAAGAAAGTTCATCCCTACAAAATCATATAGTTAGGCCATGCTTCATTTTCGTCACACAAAAATGCTCCCATCTTGCACACCCCCGATGATAGCCAAGCAATTGTTTTGTACTTAAATAATCTCGAACTTTTTCAACTTTCACGCAGTACATGAGCATGAGCCATGGATATAGCACTATGGGTGGAATAGAATATGATGATGGAGTTTGTGTGGAGAAGACAAAAAAGAGAAAGTCTCACATTGACGAGGATAATCAACGGGCTATGGAGATGCCCATCAATTGATGTCAACATGAGGAGTAGGGATTGCCATGCAACCGATGCACTAGAGCTATAAATATATGAAAGCTCAACAAAAGAAACTAGTGGGTGTGCATCCAACTTGCTTGCTCACGAAGACCTATGGCATTTTGAGGAAGCCCGTCGTAGGAATATTCAAGCCAAGTTCTATAATGAAAAATTCCCACTAGTATATGAAAGTGACAACATGAAAGACTTTCTATATGAAGAACATGGTGCTACTTTGAAGCACAAGTGTGGAAAAGGATAGTAATATTGCCCCCTTTTTTTCTTTTTTTTGGCCCTTCCTTCTTTTTTTATTTAGCCTTTTTTATTATTATTTGGCCTTTTTTTATTTGGGGACAATGCTCTAATAATGATGATCATCACACTTCTATTTATTTACAACTCATGAATTACAACTCAATACTAGAACAAGATATGACTCTATATGAATGCCTCCAGCGGTGTACCGGGATGATGAATCAAGAGTGACATGAATGAAATTATGCATGGTGGCTTTGCCACAAATATGATGTCAATTACATGATCATGCAAGGCAATATGACAATGATAATGTGTGTCATGATGATGAACGGAATGGTGGAAAGTTGCATGGCAATATATCTCGGAATGGCTATGGAAATGCCATAATAGGTAGGTATGGTGGCTGTTTTGAGGAAGATATAAGGAGGTTTATGTGTGATAGAGTGTATCGTATCACGGGGTTTGGATGCACCGGCTAAGTTTGCACCAACTCTCAAGGTGAGAAAGGGCAATGCACGGTACCGAAGAGGCTAGCAATGATGAAAGGGTAAGAGTGCGTATAATCCATGGACTCAACATTAGTCATAAAGAACTCATATACTTATTGCAAAAATCTACAAGTCATCAAAAACCAAGCACCACACGCATGCTCCTAGGGGGATAGATTGGTAGGAAAAGACCATCGCTCGTCCCCGACTGCCACTCATAAGGATGCACAATCTAAGAACACCTCATGTTTCAAATTTGTTACACAACTTTCACCATACGTGCATGCTATGGGACTTGCCAACTTCAACACAAGCATTCTTTAAATTCATAATCACCCAACTAGCATGACTCTAATATCACCACCTCCATGTCTCAAAACAATTATCAAGTATCAAATTGATGATAGCATCCAATTCACTTCCTATGATAGTTTTTATTATACCCAACTTGGATGTCCATCATTCTAGGACCAATTTTATAACCATAGCAAATACCATGCTGTTCTAAGAGACTCTAAAAATAATATAAGTGAATCATGGGAGATTAACAATTTATACAAAATAAAGCCACCGCCGTGCTCTAGAAGATATAAGTGAAGCACTAGAGCAAAATTTATCTAGCTCAAAAGATATAAGTGAAGCACATAGAGTATTCTAATAAATTCCAATCAAGTGGGTTTCTCCCAAAAGGTGTGTACAGCAAGTATGATTGTGGTAAACTACAAAAAATATTAATATCATACAAGACGCTCCAAGCAAAACACATATCATGTGGCGAATAAAAATATAGCTCCAAGTAAAGTTACCGATAGACGAAGACGAAAGAGGGGATGCCTTCCGGGGCATTCCCAAGCTTAGGCTTTTGGTTATCCTTGAATATCTTGGGGTGCCATGGGCTTCCCCAATCTTAGGCTCTTTCCACTCCTTATTTCATAATCCATCAAATCTTTACCCAAAACTTGAAAATTTCACAACACAAAACTCAACAGGAAATCTCATAAGCTCCGTTAGTGCAAGAAAGAAAAACCACCACATAAGGTACTGTAATGAACTCATTATTTATTTATATTGGTGTTAAACCTACTGTATTCCAATTTCTCTATGGTTCATACCACTTAATACTAGCCATAGATGCATCAAAATAAGCAAACAACACACGAAAAACAGAATCCTGTCAAAAACAGAATAGTTTGTAGAAATCTGTAACTCTCGAATACTTCTGGAACTCTAAAAATCCTACCAAAATATGAAGTCCTGGGAAATTTGTCTATTGATCTACATAAGAAAGAATCAACGCAAAAGCACGTTCATTTAAAATACTAAAACTATTTTTGTGCGCGCAAAGTTTCTGTTTTTCAGCAGAATCAAATTAACTATCACCATAGGTTATCCTATAGGTTCTACTTGGCACAAACACTAACTAAAACATGAAAACACATCTAAACAGAAGATAGGTGAAATATTTATTGAATAACAGGAAGGAAAAATATTTGGTTGTCTCCCAACAAGCGGTTTTCTTTAAAGCCTTTTAGCTAGGCATTGATAATTTTAATGATGCTCACATGAAAGACAAGAATTGAAGCGCAAAGGGAGCATCATGAAACACGTGACAAACACATATAAGTCTAACATACTTCCTATGCATAGGCATATTATAAGCGAACAAATTTGCAAGGCAAGCAAAAACTAGCATATGCAAGGAAGAAGAAAGAGACGATAGCAATCTCAACATGATGAGAGGTAATTTAGTAAGATAAAAATTTCTACGAGCATATTTTCCTCTCTCATAATAATTACATGTAGGATCATAGGCAAATTCAACAAAATAGCTATCACATAACATATTCTCAACACGATCCACATGCATGTGAAGTTGACACTCTTTCAGAATAGTGGGATTATCATTAACTAAAGTCATGACCTCTCCAAAAATCCACTTTTATCAAATATACCATAAGATTGAACATTCTCCAAATATGTGGGATCTAAAGTTGACACTCTTCCAAACCCACTTTCAATATTATTGCAAACACTATTGTCAATCCCATATTCATCACGGGGCTTAAATAAATTTTCAAAATCATAAGAAGAATCACCCCAATCATGGTCATTGCAACAAGTAGTAGACATAGCAAAACTAGCATCCCCAAGCTTAGGGTTTTGCATATTATTAGCACAATTGACATCAAGAGAATCATTGCAATCATGCTTTTTATTCAAATATCTATCATGAATCACTTCATAAAGTACTTCATCACAATTTTTAGATTCACAAATTTCAAGCAAAACTTCATAAAGATAATCTAGTGCACTCAAATCACTAGAATTTGGTTCATCATAATTGGATCTCTTAAAAAGATTGGCAAGCGGATGAGTATCCATAGATCTTAGGTTCTCTGTTTAGCAATAAATAAACAACTATTCCAACCAAATGAGCAAAGAGCCAAGTAAGACATCAAAGCAAACGAAAAGACGAACAGAAGAAGGGCGAATAAAACGGCAAGGGTGAAGTGGGGGAGAGGAAAACGAGAGGCAAATGGCAAATAATGTAATGCGGGGGAGATGAGTTTGTGATGGGTACTTGGTATGTCTTGACTTGAGCGAAGACCTCCCCGGCAACGGCGCCAGAAATCCTTCTTGCCACGTCTTAAGCTTGTGTTGGTTTTCCTTGAAGAGGAAAGAGTGATGCAGCAATAGTAGCATAAGTATTTCCCTCAGTTTTTGAGAACCAAGGTATCAATCCAGTAGGAGGCTCCTCAAAAGTCCCATGCACCTACACAAACAAACAAGAACTCGCAACCAACGCAATAAAGGGGTTGTCAATCCCTTCACGGCCACTTGCGAAAGTAAGATCTGATAGAGATAATATGATAAATATTTTTGGTATTTTTATGATATAGATTGGAAAAGTAAAAGATGCAAATAAAAGTAGATTGAAAGCTTATATGATAAGAGATAGACCTGGGGGCCATAGGTTTCACTAGTGGCTTCTCTCAAGATAGCATAAGTATTACGGTGGGTGAACAAATTACTGTCGAGCAATTGATAGAAAAGCGAATAATTATGAGATTATCTAGGCATGATCATGTATATAGTCATCACGTCCGTGACAAGTAGACCGAAATGATTCTGCATCTACTACTATTACTCCACACATCGACCGCTATCCAGCATGCATCTAGAGTATTAAGTTCATAAAGAACGGAGTAACGCATTAAGAAAGATGACACGATGTAGAGGGATAAAATCATGCAATATGATATAAACCCCGTCTTTTTATCCTCGATGGCAACAATACAATATGTGCCTTGCTGCCCCTGCTGTCACTGGGAAAGGACACCGCAAGATTGAACCCAAAGCTAAGCACTTCTCCCATTGCAAGAAAGATCAATCTAGTAGGCCAAACCAAACTGATAATTCGAAGAGACTTGCAAAGATAACTTAATCACACATAAAAGAATTCAGAGGAGATTCAAATATTTCTCATAGATAAAATTGATCATAAACCCACAATTCATCGAATCTCGACAAACACACCATAAAAAGAGTTACATCAAATAGATCTCCAAGAAGATCGAGGAGAACTTTGTATTGAGATTCAAAGAGAGAGAAGAAGCCATCTAGCTAATAACTATGGACCCGAAGGTCTGTGGTAAACTACTCACAACTCACCGGAAGGGCCTTGGAGATGATGTAGAAGCCCTCTGTGATCGATTCCCCCTCCGGCGGAGCGCCGGCGAAGGCTCCAAGATGGGATCTCGCAGATACAGAAGGTTACGGTGGTGGAAATAGTTTTTCATGGTCGCTTTTGATGTTTTCAGGGTACGTGGGTATATATAGGAGGAAGAAGTAGGTCGGTGGACACCCGAGGGGCCCATGAGGGTGGGGGCACGCCCACCTGTAGGGGGCACGCCGGGCACCCTCATGGCCGCCTTGCTTGTTTCTTGACTTTCACTCCAAGTCCTCTGGATCACGTTTGTTCCAAAAAGATCGCTTCCGAAGGTTTCATTCCATTTGGACTCCGTTTGATATTCCTTTTCTTCGAAACACTGAAATAGGCAAAAAAACAGCAATTCGGGTTGGGCCTCCGGTTAGTAGGTTAGTCCCAAAAATGATATAAAAGTGTAAAGTAAAGCCCATAAACATCCAAAACGGGTAATATAATAGCATGGAACAATCAAAATTATAGATACATTGGAGACATACCACTCCTCTCATCGCCTTCGGGTGCAGGCCGTCGCCCCGAGCTCACCAGTGGTCGGAGCATGGCAAACGGTAGCCAAAGCCGGCCGGACGGGCGCGGGAGCCGTGCTCCTCCCTCTGCCCTGTCGGGCAAGCGCGAGGAAGGAGACGAAGGCCCCGTCCCAACTGGCCAGTGGGCCCTCGGCCCCACCTATCAGCAGGCAGGCGTTGACCCCGCCTGCCTAGCTGGATAAATGACGGGCCCCGTAGCCCGTGGGACCCGCCCGTCAGTGACTCAGCCCCGACCCCACCTTGCAGCCACACGCGTTGACCCCGCTGACGCTGACGTGGCAAGTGGAGACGTATTTGGGCATGTGCGTTTTCATCTTCGGAAAGCGTATTTTCTCAAAACCCGTTTCTGCCTTATCCACTCAGGGACTTGTTTGTGATGATATTTTTTCAGAAAAGTCCCTAATCTTCATGAGCTCGCAACTTTTTGCTCGCAACTCCGTTTGAGGTGAATCCAACGCTCACTTCTTCGTCTCGTCGAGCCCTTTCTGTTGGTGTCACTATCATTACGTGTTAACATTCTTAAAATGACCATTTTACCCTTGCACGTAAACAGTCCCTCCGGGAGAGGACTGTTTCCGGCGAATCTTGCCGCGGCTTCACCGCACTTCTCCCCGGTGCCTTCTTGATCCCCAGGCAAGCCACAATACCCACTTGCATGATAGTCATGCAATAGCCATGGTTTTCAACTTGTATCTTTATTAAATGTTTGCTTGTTTAAAACATGGTTATCATTGTTCCGGTGATGCTTAAAGTTGCATGTTCACTTTCGTGCTATGTAGTCTTGTACTCTGTTATCATGTTCCACCTGCTAGTATTCCTTTCATATGCTTATGCTTTCTAGTAGTACATGTTGATGTTAGTGATGGTTTTCTGTGCATGACTATTGTCTGTTTCGAGTGTCGTCGTATGCATGTTCCATTGCATTCAGTTGGTTAAATGCTTGCATGGTAGCATTGTTGATATGTTCTTGCATGATATTTATTGTTGATGCTAGTGGTCATGCTAGGTTTCTATGAGTAGTGTTGTACTTGTGATATTCATGCACGTCATTATGCCATGCTCAGTTGGATATGATTCATTGTTGATATAGTCGATAGTTATGTTGTACCCTCATGCTTATGTTGATAGCATGCTCATGCATTGTAATTGCATCATGTTATTTTATCATGGCTCAACATATTTGCATTCAAGTTTAACCGAATTAAATTGAACTTGAACAACTGTTGGTTGAGTCATGGTGCCACCATATCGAGCTGACCAGTGCAACCACACTTACCTTTATGGGAGGGTCCTAACTGGGTCTATTGTCATGCCTCTCGCCGGTGCCTCCAACGAGGGAAGGTTATGGGCGTGCGGTACCTTGGCCCAGTAAGCAGACATAACCTTGTGTGCCCGTACTTGGATGATAAGCGCTTTTGTCCCCGTTTGGGACCATTTTGCCACGATGGTGGCCGTTTTGCCACGACGGTGGTCGTTGGTGTCTGGGGTAGACACGGGGCCACCCATGACTTAGCCCAGTGGGGAGTGAGTCGGAGTGGTCGGGAGAGTGTCATGGCAGTAGGACGGTTTTGTCGGAACACCGTTGGTCCACCCGAATGGGAGTGCAAGGCCATGGGTTCCGTGGTGTGGGTACAGTGTGCTAACCTCTACAAAGTGTATACTAAATCTATCGATAGCCGTGCCCGCGGATAAGGGCCCAGTTCGTGTCAGTCACACTATGGGTCAACAGTAATAATAATGATGTGCTTAATAACAACCCCGGTTCGATGATGAGATAAGTTGGTTATGTGATCCGTGAATGATCACCGTTTGGTTACGAGGTAACCCGTTGAACCAAGAGTGGTTCCGTTTGTGATCCGTGAATGATCACCGTTTGGTTACAAGGTAACCCATTGAACCAAGTGTGGTTCCGTTTGTGATCCATGAGTGATCACCGTGGTATCGAGGACACTAAGTTGTTGGATATTCATGATGTTGTGTGAGAATCATGGGTAAAGATCAAGCTCCTTGTGGTCACTTAATGATTACTGCGGTATTGTTTATACCAAGCTTGATTTGATCCTAAGATGATCGTGTGATGTCCGAGGATGGTAAGTGATGCATGTGATATGAGGTAGCCCGAGCAGAATAAGTGGTGCATATAGTGTCATCATGTTGCATGCTAGTATCATCAGATTCATATGTTCATGCCATGTTCGTGTTGTTCTAACTGTATCATGTTCATGTTGTTCATGCTATGTTGTTCTGATGATCTCATGTTAATTCCTGCTTAACCTGTAATTGCCATGTTGTTGTTTGTCTTGAATGCTTCTGGTTATTGTGAGCTTGCAAGTACATTCAATGTACTAACCTGGCGTGTCATGCCAATTTGCAGGTCATGCCGGATTTGAATGCTTGTTTGCCGTGGATTCTTTGTTTGCGAGCTAGGATAAGCGTTCTAGCCAAAGTCCCTGCGGAGTGGAGTTCACCACCGTCGTTGTTGTTCTGCCGCTAGAGTTCTTCCGCTGCATCATGTTGTTCTGCTGCTTGCATGGAGCACACATGGCAGGCGTATGTCGCCGTGCCAATGTAACCCTTGTACCCAAATAGATTGTAATAAAGAGCTGATTTGTCCTATGCTAAGCAGTGTTGTATTCCAGAAGACTTCATCTTGATCTCTGGGATGGAATACGGGGCATTCCGATTTTCTATGAGCTGGGGTGCCACAATACGTCTCTGTCATATCTATAATTTTTGATTGTTCCATACCAATATTATTTAACTTTCATATACTTTTAGCAACTTTTTATACTATTTTTTGGGACTAACATATTGATCTAGTGCCCAGTGCCAATTCCTGTTTGTTGCATGTTTTATGTTTCGCAGAAAACCCATATCAAACGGAGTCCAAACGGGATAAAAACGGACGGAGAATATTTTGGAATATTTATGATTTTTGGGAAGAAGAATCAACGTGAGACAATGCCCGAGGGGGCCACGAGGCAGGGGGCGCCCTGACCCTCATGGGCACCCCGTAAGGCGGTTGATGCTCTTCTTTTGCCGCAAGAAAGCTAATTTCCGGGGAAAAAGTCGTGGAGAAGGTTTCAATCCAATAGGAGTTATGGATCTCCAGATATATAAGAAACGGTGAAAGGGCAGAATTGGGGAACGCAGAAACAGAGAGAGACGGAGAGACAGATCCAATCTCGGAGGGGCTCTCGCCCCTCCCACGCCATGGAGACCATGGACCAGAGGGGAAACCCTTCTCCCATCTAGGGAGAAGGTCAAGGAAGAAGAAGAAGAAGGGGGGCTCTCTCCCCCTTGCTTCCGGTGGCGCCAGAACGCCGCCGGGGGCCATCATCATCACCGCAATCTACACCAACACCGCCATCATCTTCACCAACATCTCCATCACCTTCCCCCATCTATATTCAGCGGTCCACTCTTCCGCAACCCGCTGTACCCTCTACTTGAACATGGTGCTTTATGCTTCATATTATTATCCAATGATGTGTTGACATCCTATGATGTCTGAGTAGATTTTCGTTGTCCTACCGGTGATTGATGAATTGCTATGATTGGTTCAATTTGCTTGTGGTTATGTTGTTGTCCTATGGTGCTCTCTGTGCTGTGCAAGCGTGAGGGATTCCCGCTGTAGGGTGTTGCCATACGTTCATGATTCGCTTATAGTGGGTTGCTTGAGTGTCAGAAGCATAAACCCGAGTAAGGGGGTTGTGGCATTTGGAATAAAGGGGACTTGATGCTTTAATGCTATGGTTGGGTTTTACCTTAATGATCTTTAGTAGTTGCGGATGCTTGCTAGAGTTCCGATCTTAAGTGCATATGATCCAAGAAGAGAAAGTATGTTAGCTTATGCCTCTCCCACATAAAACTTGCTATCGGTCTAGTAAAGTAGTCAATTGCTTAGGGACAATTTCACAACTCCTACCACCACTTTTCCACACTCGCTATATTTACTTTATTGCTTCTTTATCTAAACAGCCCCTAGTTTATATTTACGTGCTCTTTATTATCTTGCAAACCTATCCAACAACACCTACAAAGTACTTCTAGTTTCATACTTGTTCTAGGTAAAGCGAACGTCAAGCGTGCGTAGAGTTGTATCGGTGGTCGATAGAAATTGAGGGAATATTTATTCTACCTTTAGCTCCTCGTTGGGTTCGACACTCTTACTTATCGAAAGAGGCTACAATTGATCCACTATACTTGTGGGTTATCAAGACCTTTTTCTGGCGCCGTTGTCGGGGAGTCATAGCGTGGGGTGAATATTCTCATGTGTTCTTGTTTGCTTTATCACTAAGTAATTTTTATTTGTTGTTCTTAGTTGTTTTCTATCTTTAGTTATGGATATGGAACACGAAATACTAAAAAAATTAGGTGTACGTGCTACTCATGGAGATGGGGAACCTCCTAAAACCCTCGATGCTCATTATGTGAAAGATATTATGTACTACTTTGATAATCCTGAGAAAACCCCATTCAATTATGTTATGGGAGACACGTTGGATCAATGTGAATACTTTCGGGATTATCGCTTGACACAAAAAGGGAAACTATTATGGGATCAAATATATATGTTGTATTGGTATGGTAGGCAACTATGCTTGAGATATGATTGTACTTGTTGCTCTAGGATGAAGGCTCCACACCTTCCCTTTTCATGCCAATTTAATGATAATGAAACCTTAGCTTCTTATGCTAATGGTATATATGATTACTATGATGTTGAACAAATAGAAGAATTCGTTTCTTTTATGGGTGCTTATGAGATTGAATCTTTGTTTAAAGAGTGTGAAAATCTTGATGATGTTGTTTACAGACCTGAAATTTTTGCTATACTCAAATATTGTTATGAGAATTATGAATACAATTCCGATATTGATGCATTTATTGAGAAAGTCTCTGCTGTCCAAGAAGAGACTAATATTTTGCAGGAGTCTATGGAAGAAGAAATTGATGAAACTGTGAGCTCATTGGATGAAAAAGATGATGAGGAGAACGAAGAACAAAAGGAGGAAGAGCGAATTAGCTACCCGTGCCCCCCTACTAATGAGAGTAACTCTTCAACTCATACATTGTTTAATTTCCCTTCGTGCTTACTGAAGGATGATTGCTATGATAATTGCTATGATCCCTTTAATTTGTTTGAAATATCCCTTTTTGATGATGCTTGTGGCCAAGATGCCAATATGAATTATGCTTATGGAGATGAACTTGCTATAATTCCTTATGTTAAACATGAAATTGTCGCTATTGCACCCACACATAATAGTCCTATTATCTTTTTGAATTCTCCCGACTACACTACATTGGAGAATTTTGTGCTTATTAAGGAATATATTGATGGGTTGTGTTTTACTACTACACATGGTGATTTTGATAGATATAATATGCATGTGCTTGCTGCTCCTCTTGCAATTATTATGAGAGAGGAACTATATGTCCACCTCTCTAAGTTTCCCACATGATAAAATTGCAAGAAACTGTTTATACTATGCATTGGCCTTTTCTATGTGTGCATGAATTGTTCTTTTATGACATGCCGATGCATAGGAAGAGAGTTAGACTTCGTTATTGCATGATATATGTTACTTTGTGCTCACTACTAAATTACAAATCATTGTTAATTAAAATTGGCTTTGATATACCTTGGGATCCGGGTGGATCCATTACTTGAGCAACATATGCCTAGCTTAATGGCTTTAAAGAAAGCGCTGCCAGGGAGACAACCCGGAAGTTTTAGAGAGTCATTTATTTCTGTTGAGTGCTTTTGTATAGTTTAAAAATAAAAAAATAAAGATGGGAACCCAAAACTTTTTCAAAAAGGAAAGTGAAAGTGAGAGAGACAAGCATTGTTGAAGTGGGAGAGCTCCTTGAACTTTGTTCATGCTCACAGAAACTTTGTGAATCTTAATTACAGAAACTTTTCATCAAAAATAATTATCCCCTTGTACAATTCCATTGTATTATAAAAATAATGTGCCAAGGTTTGCCTTTGGGATGTTTAGATTGCTTGTTGGTTTGTGCGGTGCAGGACAGAAACTTTGGTTGTAGTGCACGATTTTACATTTTTTTACTGGAATGTCAAACGGTTCTGAAACTTTTTGCATTGTAATTCTATACAAATTGTCTTTTTTTCCTAATTTTGTTAGAATTTTTGGGGTACCATAAGTATGGTGGATGTTCAGATTGCTATAGACTGTTCTGTTTTTGACAGATTCTGTTTTTGATGCATAGTTTACTTGTTTTGATGAAACTATCAATTTCTATCAGTGGATTAAGCCATGTAAAAGTTATATTACAGTAGGCACAATGCAAAAACAAAATATGAATTGGTTTTCTACAGTACTTAGAGTGGTGATTTGCTTTATTATACTAACGGATCTTACCGAGTTTTCTGTTGAAGTTTTGTGTGGATGAAGTGTTTGATCGAGGAGGTCTCGATATGAGGAAAAGGACGAGAGGCAAGATCTCAAGCTTGGGGATGCCCAAGGCACCCCAAGTAAATATTCAAGGAGACTCAAGCGACTAAGCTTGGGGATGCCCCGGAAGGCATCCCCTCTTTCTTCAACAAGTATCGATATGTTTTCGAATTCGTTTCGTTCATGCGATATGTGCAAATCTTGGAGCGTCTTTTGCATTTAGTTTTCACTTTTATTTTATGCACCATGCTGGTATGAGATAGTTCATGGTTGATTTATAGAATTCTCATTGCACTTCACTTAAGTCTTTTGAGTATGGCTTTATAGAATGCTTCATGTGCTTCACTTATATCATTTGAAGTTTGGATTGCCTGTTTCTCTTCACATAGAAAACTGCCATTTGTAGAATGCTCTTTTGCTTCACTTATATTTGTTAGAGCGTGGGCATATCTTTTGTAGAAAGAATTAAACTATCTTGCTTCACTTATATCTATTTAGAGAGATGACAGGAATTGGTCATTCACATGGTTAGTCATAAAATCCTACATAAAACTTGTAGATCACTGAATATGATATGTTTGATTCCTTGCAATAGTTTTGCGATATAGAGATGATAATATGTGGGAGGTTCTAGTAAATGGTTGTGTTTAGTAAGGATATTGGTGTTAAGGTTTGTGATTCCCAAAGCATGCACGTATGGTCTCCTAACTATGTAACCAAATTGGCGCGCATTGTATTTTGATTGTTTATCTTTGCATGAAGGTCGGGGGCGCGTGATGGTTAACTCCTACCAACCTCCCCCCTAGGAGCATTCGTAGTAGTACTTTGCTTCGACGGCTAATAAACTTTTGCAATAAGTACGAGTCCATGGATTATACGCACTCTCACCCTTCCGTCATTGCTAGCCTCTTCGGTACCATGCATTGCCCTTTCTCACCCCGAGAGTTGGTGCAAACTTCGCCGGTGCATCCAAACCCCGTGATGCGATACGCTCTATCACACATAAGCCTCCTTATATCTTCCTCAAAACAGCCACCATACCTATCTATTATGGCATTTTCATAGCCATTCCGAGATATATTGCCATGCAACTTCCAACATCATCATATATATGACTTGAGCATTCATTGTCATATTGCTTTGCATGATCGTAAGATAGCTAGCATGATATTTTCATGGCTTGTCCTTTTTTTATGTCATTGCTACGCTAGATTATTGCACATCCCGGTACACCACCGGAGGTATTCATATAGAGTCATATCTTTGTTCTAGATATCGAGTTGTAATATTGAGTTGTAAGTAAATAAAAGTGTGATGATCATCATTATTAGAGCACTGCTCTAGTGAGGAAAGGATGATGGAGACTATGATTCCCCCACAAGTCAGGAATGAGTCTCCGGACTTTATGAAAAATAAAAGAGGCCAAAGAAGCCCAAATAAAAAAAGAGGCCAAAGAAGCCCACCAAAAAAAAGAAAATAAAAAAATGAGAGAAAAAGAGAGAAGTGGCAATGTTACTATCCTTTTACAACAATTGTGCTTCAAAATAGCACCATGTTCTTCATATAGAGAGTCTCTTAAGTTATCACTTTCATATACTAGTGGGAATTTTCATTATAGAACTTGGCTTGTATATTCTGATGATGGGCTTCCTCAAACGCCCAAGGTCTTCATGAGCAAGCAAGTTGGATGCACACCCAATTAGTTTTCAGTTTGAGCTTTCATACACTTATAGCTCTAGTGCATCCGTTGCATGGCAATCCCTACTCCTCGCATTGACATCAATTGATGGGCATCTCCATAGCCCGTTGATTAGCCGCGTCGATGTGAGACTTTCTCCCTTCTTGTCTTCTCCACATAAGCCTCCACCATCATATTCTATTCCACCTATAGTGCTATATCCATGGCTTGCGCTCATGTATTGTATGAGGGTTGAAAAGGCTGAAGCGCGTTAAAAAGTATGAACCAATTGCTTGGCTGACACCGGGATGAGCATGAGGGGTACCTTGTGTTAAGAAAAGGGAGCATAAAAGACTATTTGATTTTGTAGGGATAGCGTTCTGTAAGCATTGATATTTTGAAAGGCATGATTGTTTGTTGGGATGCCTGACTATTATTGTTTTTATGTCAAATTATAGACTATTGCTTTGAATCACTCGTGTCTTAATATTCATGCCATGATTAGATTTCATGATCAAGATTATGCTAGGTAGCATTCCACATCAAAAATTATCTTTTTTATCATTTACCTACTCGAGGACGAGCAGGAATTAAGCTTTCGGATGCTGATACGTCTCCATCGTATCTATAATTTTTGATTGTTCCATGCCAATATTATTCAACTTTCATATACTTTTGGCAACTTTTTATACTATTTTTTGGGACTAACATATTGATCCAGTGCCCAGTGCCAGTTCCTGTTTGTTGCATGTTTTATGTTCCGCAGAAAAACCCATATCAAACGGAGTCCAAACGGGATAAAAACGGACGGAGAATATTTTTGGAATATTTATGATTTTTGGGAAGAAGAATCAATGCGAGACGATGCCCGAGGGGCTACGAGGCCGGGGGCATGCCCCTGACCCTCGTGGGCACCCTGTAAGGCGGTTGATGCTCTTCTTTTGCCGCAAGAAAGCTAATTTTCGGGGAAAACATCGTGGCGAAGGTTTCAATCCAATTGGAGTTACGGATCTCGGGATATATAAGAAACGGTGAAAGGACAAAAATTGGAAACACAGAAACAGAGAGAGACAGAGAGACAGATCCAATCTCGGAGGGGCTCTCGCCCCTCCCACGCCATGGAGACCATAGACCAGAGAGGAAACCCTTCTCCCATCTAGGGAGAAGGTCAAGGAAGAAGAAGAAGAAGGAAGGCTCTCTCCCCCTTGCTTCTGGTGGCGCCGGAACGCCGTTGGGGGCCATCATCATCACCGCGATCTACACCAACACCGCCATCATCTTCACCAACATCTCCATCACCTTCCCCCATCTATATTCAGCGGTCCACTCTTCCGCAACCCGCTGTACCCTCTACTTGAACATGGTGCTTTATGCTTCATATTATTATCCGATGATGTGTTGCCATCCTATGATGTCTGAGTAGATTTTCGTTGTCCTACCGGTGATTCATGAATTGCTATGATTGGTTTAATTTGCTTGTGGTTATGTTGCTGTCCTATGGTGCTCTCCGTGTCGCGCAAGCGTGAGGGATTCCCGCTGTAGGGTGTTGCAATACATTCATGATTCGCTTATAGTGGGTTGCTTGAGTGACAAAAGCATAAACCCGAGTAAGGGGGTTGTGGCGTTTGGGATAAAGGGGACTTGATGCTTTAGTGCTATGGTTGGGTTTTACCTTAATGATCTTTAGTAGTTGCGGATGCTTGCTAGAGTTCCAATCATAAGTGCATATGATCCAAGAAGAGAAAGTATGTTAGCTTATGCCTCTCCCACATAAAACTTGCTATCGGTCTAGTAAAGTAGTCAATTGCTTAGGGACAATTTCACAACTCCTACCACCACTTTTCCACACTTGCTATATTTACTTTATTGCTTCTTTATCTAAACAGCCCCTAGTTTATATTTACGTGCTCTTTATTATCTTGCAAACCTATCCAACAACACCTACAAAGTACTTCTAGTTTCATACTTGTTCTAGGTAAAGCGAACGTCAAGCGTGCGTAGAGTTGTATCGGTGGTCGATAGAACTTGAGGGAATATTTGTTCTACCTTTAGCTCCTTGTTGGGTTGGACACTCTTACTTATCAAAAGAGGCTACAATTGATCACCTATACTTGTGGGTTATCATCGGAGTGGCGGTGGATCGATCGATGGAAGAGAAGATCCGAAGCACCCCTACCTGGCGCGTCAAATGTCGTATTACGGGTTCCACAAACCCTAGAAAGGTTCGAACTCTAGGGTGCGTGCGGAGATCTCAACCTACCCAACCTGCCTACTCGCAATCCTCCTAAGCCTAGCGCGTCGGGCTCAAAGAGACTAAGAGACACATCAATTTATCCTGGTTTGGGCCATCTTGCGGTGTAATACCCTACTCCAGCATTTTTGGTGGATTGCCTCGAAGGGCTGAGGATGAACTAGTACAATGGATGAACTGGCCTCAGGAGGTGAGGTGTTCTTGGGCTCAAGGGAGCTGGTGAGGTGGCCGGGTAAGAATGGATCGCTTCCCCCCGATGTGCACTAGATGAGGTCGATCTCCTTCTATGGTGGTGGCTAAGTCCTATTTATACTGGCATTGGTCCTCTTCCCAAATGTTGGTGGGAAGGGATCCCACAACGGCCGGATTTGAAAGGGGACAAGTAGTACACCCTATCCTGACTAAAGTGGTCTTCGCCTGCGAAAATCCCCTGGTCGTGACGCTACGGTGGGCTCAGTGATGACCTCCGTCCTGGCGTCCTGGCGGTCTTGGTCTTGTTGCACCAGAATGGAAACCTTTGGCCGATTCCTCGGAACTCCGCGCCTGTGGCTTGCATCCCTTGCACCGAAGAGGAAACTGGCGCTCTACGCCCGCCTGGCGCCCGCCTGGCCTTGGTCGTCATGGCTCACATTGGCTGAGGCTCGTGAGGTGCACCTTGCATAAAACTCTCCGCCCCTCGGGAGCCAGCCTAAGGAGGCTGATCCCCTCGGTGGTCTTGGCGTCGTCCGCCTCGCGAGGCTTAGCCCCTCAAGAGGGTCTTGAGTCGTTGATGCTGAAGCTGGGCCGTACCAGGCCGTTGATGAAGCCATGCAGTGGACGCAGGCAGGCAAGTCTGGATACCCCCATATCTAGAACGCCGACAGTGTATCTCCCATAACCACAGGATCTTTGAAATAGTGGTCACATCCCCTTAGGGCATCTCCAGCCGTTGGCGGCCCCCAGACCGTTTTTCGATGGTAAATAGCGCCGCTTGGGAGGGGCGCCGATGCTAATTTCGGCATGGGGGAGCGTTGTTTCCTAGTCGTGGAGGGCAGACGGATGGTGCCGACAGAGGGCGAATCTGGAGTTGGCTCGCCGACAGAGACGTCCCACGTGACCTTTTCCTTGCGCCGGAGTCCCCAAATGCCCCGGTGCGTTGGGTTCGGCCTGGGTATGCCGGATGAATTTTTGGCCCAATCCGGTGGAAATCGGGTCCCTGGGAGGTGATTGGGAGAAAATTGAACCGCCGGCGGAAAGAAAGTGGTCCGAGGGGGCTAGGGATGCTCTTATGAGCGCCTACTCAGCGGTCGGGCGTGTGACTCGGGAACTCCTAGGCACTCGGTTCAATAGTACAATTTTGGTTTGGCTCTAAGGCACCCTCCCGGCGGGTACCCTTACTCACCGAGAGGCACCCTCCGACTTCGGCTCCTCATGCTCGTCCGGGGTTTCTACCTGCTCAAATCGGAGTGCGTGAAGTTGGCCGTGTACGCACGCGCCTACTAGAGCACGACTCGCCACCATGGTCGGGCTGGTTACACTTTCTCGTCGGCCTATCGGTATACAACACTCCCGGCCTTCACTGATGTGGAGTTTTGCCTCCGATTATCGACGAGCATGTGCTGTTGTGCGGCATGCATTAGCGAACGTGTACGTGATGTGAAGAGTATCGATGGTATCGATGTTGTGAGGAGGGGTGATGCTAGTATGCGCGGGGCATAGCCACGATGTCGCGAAGGGGCAAGGTCGAGAGCGGAGGAGGATGGGCGGCGGACGGTGATGTTTTGCATCTCTCTTTAAAATCAATTATTTTTTGTACTATAATTGAATTCGTAGCAAGCCGTGTATGCTATAGCCTATAGACAGGCTGAATCTCTACTCCTAATGTCTCAGTTGGTAGGTCGCGTTCCGGGTTTTATTTTCGTCCCACCTCACCCGGTATTTTTTGGTACTTCTTTGGTATTTCCTCCCACCTCCCACCCGTTTTATTTCACTGGTTTCTTTTCGTCCCTCCCCCACCCCACCGGTTTAGTTTCGCGTCACCCTCTCACACAACGAAAAAAATCTTAACGAATCATAACTTTCCATGCTGGTGGAAGTTATTTTTAGTAATGTCTTTATGTGAAAGAATTAATCACGATCAATCTCTAAATATCAAATCTAAATTAATTAACCTTACCTTAAATTACTCAATCACATTAATTAGGAAACAAAATAACCGATTTTAAGAAAACATCTACTCTTAATGGAGGGTATTACATACCAAACATAGGTACGTCATTAGCTCGCTTCCTTCCCTTCTCTTCCCTTCGTCCCTCAGTCCCATGCTCGTGGCGCTGAAGTGGCATCGACAGGCGATGGCGGCGAGGACAGCACGTGGCAGCCCCTGAAGCACGAACATGACTGCACCTCGGGTCTGCCGTCTCCCAAGATATGGGTGAGTTCTCGTGATGCCCACCCTAAACCCTCACGTCCTACAAATTCCTCAACCTCTACCATCTCGATTTCGTGCATGCTCTGATCCAAATGACGATACAGCTCCGGCCGATTGACAATGGAGGTTTGCCATCCTTCCTCTCAGCACCCACTCCTGGAGGACCGACACGCCATGCCGATCGAACCCGGTCGAGATCACTCACCAAGATTGCTATTCGGAAGTTTTTTGTCAAAAAGTGAAGAGTGGGACGGGATCTGCACTTTTGTTAATATCTCTACTTCTAATGTCTCAGTTGGTAGGTCGCGTTCCGGATTTTATTTTCGTCCCACCTCACCCGGTCTTTTTTGGTACTTCTTTGGTACTTGCTCCCACCTCCCGCTCAGCCGAGACGGTTTATTTTCGTACTCCCTCCCACCTCCCAGGTAGTTCCCTCCACGCAAAAAAAATCGAACCAACCAATCTCTACTCCTAATGGAGCAGTTGGTAGTCTTCGTCGGTCAATTTTCGTCCCACCACTTTCGTCCGGGTTTTTTTTCATAGGTTAACCGTCGTAGATTTTTTTCGTCGCCTCCCCCACTTCATCGGTTTATTTTCACTTTACCCTCTCACACAATGAAAAAAACTGAACGGATCAGAACTTTCCATACCGACGCAAATTATTTAGTAATGTCTTTATGTAAAAGAATCAATCACAATCAATCTCTAAAGACCAAATCTAAATTAATTAATCTTCATAACGTTTGTTTCCTTTCGAATCACGTCCATAACTTTCCTTCCTTGTTTGGGCAGAAACTGTTTGGTAGCAGAGATTAGGAAGCTTCCTATGAGTGTAGTAATAGGAAGTATTCTTTTTCTTGATGATTCGTTTCCATGCATGATGATAGTAAATTATGCCAACATTCACCACTATTTATCAACGTCATCAATCGTATCCATTTCTACCAGTTTTAAGGGAATTTGCTCACTATGTCTTTTTTAAGGGGATCCGCTCGCTAAGTCGTCGTCACATGTTTTTTTCACAAACAATCTCTACTCCTAATGGAGCAGTTGGTAGCCTCGTATGGTTTATTTTTGTCCTCCTCCCACCTCCCCTGGTTTTTTTTCATCCTCCCTCCCACCTCCCAATTTCGTTGGTTTTTTTCGTTGGTTTTTACTCGCCTCCTCCCACCTCCCAATTTCGTCCGGTTTTTATTCGTCCCACCTCCCACCACCCCCTCGTACTGGTTCTTTTTCTCTCCACTCTTTCCTTGCAAACCAATAATTTTCTAACATACAAAAGATCACGAATCTATCTTTCCTTACCCGAACCAATCGCGCCCTACATCAGTGCATTTCTTTATTAAGAAAACTAACACATAAATCTTAACGCATTGCAAACAAATCCCGTTATGGACCTAATTAATTTATTATGGAATCTATACGTGGTCGCATTGGTTCTTTTTCTCTCCACTCTTTCCTTGCAAACCACTAATTTCCTAACATACAAAAGATCACGAATCTATCTTTCCTTACCCGAATCAATCGATCCCTACATCAGTGCATTTCTTTATTAAGAAAACTAACATGTAAATCTTAACGCATTGTAAAGAAATCCCATTATGGACCTAATTAATTTATTATGGAATCTGTACGTGGTCGCATCTCTCCCCTCGTGAAAAAATCGCATCCATCTCCCGTTAAAAAGGAAAAGAGAACATGAACGATCAATCCCACACCCTGCATCTCAGTAGCAAAAAATCGCCCCGCCTCTGCTACTGCGCCTCGCCGTGTGCCCGGCTCGACCCATGCCTCGCCTGCATGGCTGGACGCCGCCGTCTCCACCGCCACATACAAGAAAACGGTGGGCAGAACCATCCATTCAAATCGCACACCCCCACCCTCCTCCGCAATCCCTAGCCCCGCATCACCCTATCGCTTTCTCGCCTCTCTTTCCCCTCGATGTAGATGGTGCCGAGCGGCGGCCTCGAGCACCGGAAGTGCCGCCCTCTCTATCTTCGCTGCGTCGAGAGATGGGCCGAGGCTATCGTCGGTTCGCCGCCCACGATTGGGCCACCTCCGGTTGTCGCGCACCACCGGCTCCACCTAACGTGCCCGACCCTCTCCGCTTTCGACCTTCCGGTGACCACATCCCTCCGCGCCTCCATCCATCATCCACAAGGCCACTCCCTGCACCCACCCTCCTAAATTCTCCATACCGGCGGACAATCACCGAAGATCCAAGTTGGCCCGATATCAATTTTCTTACATGCTTTCTTTATAAGTTGGTGATGGGAATGGGTTCCAATTTCTCTCTCTGACTGTGGATTCGCAGGCAAGAAGCGCTTCTACATGCATCTCCTGTCGGTCCCTAAAGTACCAAGGTAAATGGTTGATGTTGCGTTTGTCTAGAATGATATATGTTGGCTCTTTTCCGGTTCATCTGAGCAGTTTGGTGACTAATTTACTGATAATTTAATTATATTAATTAATTGAGTCGGGTGTATCGTCGTGCATTTATCTTGCCAGTAATGTTCTGTGATGCTCTGATGCATTTTGGGAATTGGTTATCTTGTCTTCAGTGCAGAACATTTGTTTATTAACGCATGAGAAGAATCCTTGTTACTACCTTGAACCTGTTTTATAATCCATATTGTTATGCACTAGCGCGTGTGCGTGTGAAATAGATGGATTATGGTCCCGTACCCAATAAGATGGATATGTGTGTGTGTTAGAGAGAGAGAGAGGGAGAGGGGGAGAGAGAGTGAGGAGGAGGGAGGGAGAGAGTGTGTGTGAGAATTTGATGGTAAAAAGGTCGTCAATGTCACTTGATATGTATGAGAATATTAAATGTAATATTAACATAATTGATATTGAACTCTTAAAATTAATGTGGCCCCGTTGCAACGCACGGGTGTTCTTCTAGTTAGCTTAAATCCCCAGCAAAACATATATCTAAAACAGTTTTTCCATTGATTTTTCTTCCTATAGAAAAAAGGAAAAAGGAAAGCGGCAGGTTTCATCAGCCTCCCGCCCCCTTCAACAGTCGACCGCCCGCTCAAACCTCAAGAAACAAGAACCGAGAGTGGGGAAATCCCCAAATCCCCAAATCCCGAGCTCCCTCCCATGGACATGGAGAGCGACGAGGCCGCCGCGCGCTCCCTCGCGGCCGTCCCCGGAGGCGGCGGGAGTGATTTCTTGAGCCGCCTCCCCGACCACCTCCTCGTCGACATCCTCCTCCGCCTCTGCACCAAGGATGCCGTCGCGACGACCGTCCTCTCCAGGCGATGGCGCGCCGTATGGGCTGGGCTCCCCCACCTCAACTTCGACGGCGTAGACCCCTCCGTGCCCGCCCGTGCGCTCGCTTCCTACCAGGACCTCGCCGCGTTCGACATCCAGCGCCTCGCCGTCTCGCCCAATCAGGTGGACGCGCAGGAGACCTCCGCCTGGCTTGCCCTCGCCGCGCCCCGCCTCACTGGCCCGCTACACTTAGACATCAGCCGTGCTCTTTCGGAGGAGGCATTGGATGACCTCCTCATGGCGGACGAGGTCGATGACGACGACCAGGAGGCCTTGGAGTTCCCCTGCTTTGTCAGAGCCACGGAGATTCGACTTGACCTGGCGTTTCTTGCCCCGGTGTTGCCACCAATTGGCGTCTTCGAGGCGCTTAGGTCGATCTTCCTGCATAATTTTCGATGCCAAGGCCAGATCATCTTCAACGACATGGTGTTTCCTTCCCTGCAACATCTGACCATGAACAGGGCCCGTTGCCTGAACGTGCTGATCAACTCCAACGCGCTGGTATCCGTTCACCTATCTTACTTCATGCTGCTGCAGCAGCTTGCCATCATGGCTCCAGGGTGTAGAAATTGTAGGATGGCTAGAATATTGTGTTGTATCTGTTGTATTGATGTGACCCTCATATGGGGTATATATAGAATACACGAGGGGGTAGAGGCTTGGAGTACAAGATAAGTAATACATGGTTTAAACCTATTCGATCTACTCCTTATCTCTATCTTTAAACCCAAACTATATTCTAACATTCCCCTCAGTCGTAGCGAGAGTGAAACGGACGATTGCGACTGGATTTGAAGTATCATGCTCGCGTCGTCTTCTCCGCTTCACCATCATCACCTGCATCTCTGATGGGTCAGCACCTAGGGCGGTGACTGCGTCCCCTTCTGGTGCCTTCCTTGTCTCTCCTCTCTCTTCCCTCCCGCAGTCACAGCGGGAGTAGCGTGGATGCTGGTGACGACGCGGACGCTGTTGACTGGAGTTGTCGACGATGTGTTGCTGTAGACGTGGTCGTGTGTGTCGATGTCGATGTAGCCGATCATGATGTAGCCGTAGTCGAGGTAGTCGTGGTCGATGGTGTGGTCGTCGTGGATGATGAAACCGCACAAAGCCAAAGGCGCAAAAAAATGCACTATACGGAGCTGCAGACGTGGACGATGCACCTTGCGGATGTCAGAGGGTGCCGTCGGCGATGAGTCCACTGGTTTTGCCAAGACTGGAGGAAACTCAAGCACACATCGGTTTTGCCAGAACCGTGTGGCCGTGTAGGGTCGTCACTGTAGTGACGCCGTGTCGATGCAGTTGTGCCGTCGTGGATGACGCGGTCGATGCCGTCATCGTGACGCGGTCATTGCCGTCGTCGTGGTCGCGTCTTGCAGAAAATCCTGTCAGAGGACGCTAGATGTCCATCTTGTGGACGAGGTGGCGGCGGTGTGTTGACGATGATGTTGATCAAAACCACGTTGATGAAGACCTTGGCGATGATGTGTCGGCGATGGCGTCGTAGCGGCATGTCGACGAATGTGCCGCTTGAAGGCGTCCCTCGTGGCGACGAAGTGTCGATGCCGTGTCATGTCGGAGAAGTATGTCGGCGGTGTAGTCGTACAGCTCGATGGAGTGGCACAAGGTCGATGCAGAGGCGTCGGTGTAGTCGTTGATGTCGGTGCAGTCGATGGAGTCGGCTTGGTGTAGACCGCGCCTGCGCGTGTGTTCGAAGTCCATGAAGACAGCTGATGCAATGCTGTATGCCCTCCCGTGATTGATGCGCCCACGGAGTCGCCGTGCGACGGGATGTAGACACATGCATCCGGGCCCTCGGGAGTTGCATCATTGAAGCTAGCCGTCGATACCAAGCCTGAGTCGTGAACTGCTGATATAGCACGTACGTGCAGTTTTTGTTCATGCCATACAAGTGCATGGCTGCATGGGTCGATGGAGTTGCGTGCCGATGTAGTTGTCCACGCTCCCGGCCTCCGAGTTCTGACTTCTCGATGGATGGGTGCAAGTGCCGGCTCCAAGGGACCGATCTGCTCCTGTCCGAGTTGCCGATGCGATCGCTGTGTGTCGAAACCGATCGAAAACCGATCGTATGCGTGGGCCGCCTATCGCCCGTACATGTCCCCGGCGTGCTGGCCGGAGCCAGAGGTCGGTGAAGATTGATTGGTCGCAGTACAGTCCCGCGCGATCGAGGTCGAGGTAGATGGCGCGCTCGTCTTGGCGCTTGGATGGATCTCATCGCCTGGGCTTGGAGCTAAGCATTACGGAGCCGGAAGTCGGGGCGCTCGGCTGCCGCGTGTCGACGGAGTCATCTGCTGTTGCTGGTCAGATCGGATCGCTGGCAGCCGCGCGCCGTGCCGCGGAGTCCGCAACGGCTGCTTAAGCAGAAAGAGGCAGCTGAGCCTGAGCATGTTGGTGTCGCCTGCATGCTGGAGTCGATGAACAACCGCCCTGGATGCCGCCGTGAAGAAGCCGTTCGTCGGGCCTCGACGCAACTGACATGGACTTGATTTGACCATCGTCAGACGCACCGATTCCTGCACGGATTTGCTAGGATTTTTTTTTTCTCACCGGGATTGGGGTATTCAGAGATTTATTTGGTGGCTAATATGATCGATCTAGTGGATGGATCTAAGAAATTCAAAAATTAAAACCTACAGAAACTGACCTACTATCTAAGCTATAGAACCGATCTAATCCTTGATTGATCGGGTGCCGCGCCCCCGGGGAGAGGAGATTAACCTCCCCGGGGGCGGCGCGTTGCGGAAGTGGTGGAAGGTCTTAGGATCGGCGTTGTTGAACAAACCGCTCTAATACCATGTAGAAATTGTAGGATGGCTAGAATATTGTGTTGTATCTGTTGTATTGATGTGACCCTCATATGGGGTATATATAGAATACACGAGGGGGTAGAGGCTTGGAGTACAAGATAAGTAATACATGGTTTAAACCTATTCGATGTACTCCTTATCTTTATCTTTAAACCCGAACTATATTCTAACACAGGGCTACAGCAGCTAGAGGTGCTGTGCTGCTTCTATGACGCGCCCATACCAGTTGCCAACATTACTGCGGACAGCTTAGAGGTTCTCAGCTGGGATGGGCCGTATGACGCAGAGTTTGTTCACTTTGGAGAGATGCCTTGCCTCTGGAGGCTCAGAGCCCCTCCCATCTTCACACTTCGGTGGCAGGAATTTCAGATGGCTCAGATTTGTGCAAGGTTTCTAAATCGGTTTGCAGCAGTTAATCAGCTGGAGCTTCACATGAGTCTTGGCGTGAGTCTTCTTTCTTGGATACATTTTTTTACAGTCTCCTCTTGAACTTAAATTGCCCAGATATGATAGAATTGATTTTCTCTTCCAATAATGTCACAGTGTGCCTTTGAGATTGAATTGCGTTGTGACGAAGCAAGATCACATTGCAACATGAGATTTGCTCACAAATAACTATTGACTAGTATGGAATTAGGAGTTCAGAAACAACACTGTTGGTATTGAAGGGTATACTTCCAATGGTTTGAGTTTGTACACATTTACATGTGCGACTATCCTCGAGGAAAGCAGCAAATAGGAGTTCAGAAACAGCATTGTTGGTATTGTAGGATATACTTCCAGTGGTTTGAGTTTGCACGTTTATACATGAGAAAGTATCCTCCAGGAAAGCGGAAATAGGACTTCAGAAACAGCACAGTTGGCATTGTAGGATATACTTCCAGCGGTTTGAGCTTGCACGTTTATACATGTGAAAATGTCCTCCAGGAAAGCAGAAAATAGGAGTTCAGAAACAGCACTGCTGGTATTGTAGGATACACTTTCAGTGGTTTGAGATTGCACTTTTATACATGGGCAATTATCCTTCAGGAGCAACATTGTTGGTCTGGTAGGGTATGCTATTGCTGGTTTTGAGATATGTATATACTTCAAAGATGTCAGAGAGTCTAGAAGGAAAAAAAAAAAGGAAAAGATTGAAAGTTAAGGCTGATGCAGTTTCTCAAATTTTTACTGGGTGTAAATTCACTGAGGGTCAGTAAAAGAAGCTTGGACAAAGTTTGGTCAGTCAGTATCTCATTCATTTCTGAAGTGCGGTGAAGAAAAATTCATTCAAAAATTAATGCTAGTCATTGAGTTATCGACAAAAGATTATTTGTTGCCTTCAAGTCACTGTCACTTGTCTTTGGTGTGTAAAGTGAAGTTTACAATTGTGTGTGCTAGTTTAACTGGGTTCACATGTTATATTGGCAAATGGTAATTCTGAAACTACTTCTATTTTCTGTTTCTGGATGTTGGGTGGTGCAGACATGTATGTCAAGGTAGTCTATGGTTCCCTGTCATGTATATTTGATTACTCTCCCTTTCATTTTGTATGATCTCACCTTTGTTGACTTGCAATGAATCAGCCGGAGATGGAAGGGTCACTTCTCTTGATGGGAGACTTGACCATCCCTGACGTGAATGTCTTGGTGTTATCCTTAGACACAAATGGGCATGCGTTTGAAAGAAGTGTATTGCGATTGCTCGCAAAGTGCTATTGCATAAGAAAGCTGAACCTATCATTCCAAATGCAAGACCAGGTAATCACACCCTCTGTCATGTACTAGTATTCAACATTTTCACTATCCTAACAGAGTTGAGCAATGCATTTATTTTACTATATATTCGGGAACCATATCATACTAATGATTTTTAAGTGATACAGTATAGCTGGTGTCAAATGGTGTGCATGAACAAGAATGCCCATTGGCTGTTGGAACAGAACTAAAATTCCATTCTCTGTTTAAGACTAGGAGAGCATAGACATGCCAAGGACATGCGACTTGAAAAACAAGAGCACTAAGGTGGTTTAACATTATGATATAATTAAACTGAGCTCTTGATACGAGTTAATTAATAGGAATAGTTACAGAGGCCAGGGGGTGATCCCTCATTTTCAGAGAAAAAGAAGCTATTAGGAATAGTTAGTATGAAGTGTACACCTATTTGTCAGGTATATCTTTCTTCTACAGTTTTTGTACTTCTTGTCTTGTGTAATGTAAAGAGGAAGTATCATCTATAGTGGCAGTCTATAAGATGTAGAATTTAAAAAATATAAGCTTATGCTTGATGTCCTGAATATGATCTTGATATCATGATGACTGCATCTCAGGTATTTCCTTGATGGTGTTTGAACCTCTGATCTTATATTGCTCCCAAACAAATGATAGCAGTAGATTAAAGAGTTGTCGATCTTGCCATTTGCTTATTCTGTACCATGGCAAAGCTTTTGCACTGCCCATGGAGTCATGCATCTAATTTTCTCTGTTCATTCCTAACACACTTACGCGTGTTCTCATTCCAGGTGGAAAATTACTGTGTACAAGGCTGCATTTGCCACACGGAACCAGAAGTTGAGGTCGTTCTGATGTGGGCTCTGACAAGAATGGACATGGTCAACTACATAGGGACTCCAGCTCAACTTTATGTTGTCGAACAACTATTAGCAAGGGCGCCTAGAATTAGATTGATGAGAATAATAATCTCGGAGGCTGAGGATCCTTTCGAAACAGAGGCTGAGGATCCTTCACTGGGTATCATTGAAAGCTTATGCCCTGCTGGTTGTGTACTTGAGCTTGTATGGTGTTAGAAGAGTAGAGGAATAGGTGACCTGATACCTGACTTGCTATTAGAGCTGTTGAAGCATACATTTTTTGTTTTGTTTTGAGGAATGCACACATCTGTCCGTGAGAGACTGAAGATGAATGCATACATATTCATTGTACATGTACATGTTGGGCGCCAAGCATTATTGTATACAGTGGGTATATACGGAATCATGAATAATGACTGAAATAGAAGAATCTCATATATTGGATTTGTTCATATCATGGATGTGATCAGTTCAGTGTACTTATTTGTTTGTTGCTGCATTTGGTGGCTGTTTGGTTGGAGGCCTGAGCACTGTGCCTGGAAAATAATGTTGCCTGAGTGTTGCTTGAGGAGTTGGAATATTTTGTCTTGGGGATGGACCTATTATTATATGTAATTATTTTTGGACGCCCGTATCTCGTTCGCCAGGGGGAGCAGCTCCTAGCGAACGATTTCAGCCGCCCCGATTGATTGCTAGGAAGGAGGCCTGGGGTGAACCCCCAGTTTAACAAAAATAATAATTCAAAAACAATGCTATCAATAGAAAAAAGACCCTAAATTGGCACGATCTAACTTATGAAAAAAATGCCATACTACTTTATAAAAAATGCCATCTCTCTAATGTATAAATATACCATGAGTATGATTAAAAAAATGTTGTATGAACTATAAAAATGAAAAATGTCATGCTAAAACATTAAAACTGCCAACCTCAGGATAAGAATGCCATGAACAAAAAGTGCCATGTGAACACAAAAAGAAAGAAACAAAAATCCAGGTTAAAAAAGGGACATCTCTTAATAAACAAAAAATACCAGCTAAAAACCAAAATGCCATCACTTAATAATAAAAATGCCATCTCTTAATAGTAAAATGGCCATCTCTTAATAATAAAAATGCCATCTCTTAATAACAAAAAATTCATCTATTAATATTAAAGTGCCATCTCTTAGTAATGATGATAATAATAATAAATTCATTTTTATAAAAACACCATACGCTTAGTGATAAAACTGCCATGCCATTAAAAATCATAATTTGCCATGTGACCATTGCAAACATATTCTAAAGCCTTGTGTTAGATTTATTTTTTTATAAAGTTACCATGATGTGCAGAACAAAATTATCAAAAGTTACCATCCATGATTTTTCTCGAATCTACATACAATTAATATAGATTGTCATGATGTACAATTTAAATTTCCCATGTGACCATTCTATATTTTACCAAATACTTGCCAAGTTTTGTAGAAAAAATAGCCTAAATTTGTCTTGTTACTGTTTTCAGATTTTCTTAATTTTCCATGGTTTAGGAAATTTAACTATTTTAAATTTTTTTACAATTTTTTTTGAACTTGTGTTGATTTCCCAATATTTTTATCTACCATCTGCCATGTGACCACTATAAATATTTTCCAAATTTTGCCATGCTTTCAGAGGACAAATCTTTACATTTTCTGTGTGACCAATAATTTGCCATGATTTTAGGATACAAGAATTTCTAAACTAGTTATGCGACTTTATAACTTTGCCATGATTTTATGATACAAAAAATTCCAAATTAGGCCATGGATGGTCATTATGTAACGCAACCATGGAACATTCATTGTTTTGTCAATAGTAACCTTTTTTTATATGTTTTGTGTAGCTATTTTGAAGTTCCCTAAAGAATAAACACAACTGATACGTATTGTCCGCTGCGAGCGGTAAGACTCTGATCGCCCACGCGGGCATGCCAGCTGGCCCATTTAATCGCGCTACGGGGCGCTCACAAGCAGCCTGTTATAGGAAGGTTTTGGAAGCTTTGATGCCGGTTTTGGGAAGCTTCCTGCCTGTTTATTTCCTGTTATTATTATTTTCTTTTTTATGCTTTATTAATTTCGTTTTGTTCTGGTTCTTTTCCTTTGTTTTCTTTTCTTCTCTTTTTTTTTATTATTTCAGAACTTCATAAATTTAAAAATGTTCAAAATCTTCAGAAACCATTGTTTGAATTTCGAACATGTGCGTATTTTTGAAATAATTTTAGAATATAAAAAATTGTTCACATTTAAAAAACATATTCGTGCTTTTTTTAAGTGTTCGGCATTTAAAAGGTTGTCCACAATTTGAAGAAATGTTTAATTTTTTTAAAATCTGTTTGGTATGTCGAAAATTGTTCGTGAAAATCCATGAATGTCTTTGTATTTGCATGACTTTTTATGAATTGATGAATATATTTTTGTATTTTATGATTTGTTTTGATTTCGGAAACGTCCTTTGAAATTGCCTACTTTTTTTTCTGAATTCGCAAACCTTTTCGTATTGACAAACATTTTTTGAATACATGTGAATAGTTTTTAGAATTCACAACTTTTGTATTTTGTGTTCGTGATTCTTTTGAATATTATAGATTAAACTCCGAAAAAAACTAAATGATTAAAGGACCGATCTAGCGAGCGGTTGGCTGCTCGCTAATCGTCCCGAGCGGCTGGCTGCTCGCTAGTCGTCCCGAGCGGACGGTCTAAAACAGACAATTTGATACCTAATCCATAAAAGATAATAATTTGTCCCTTCCAATTGATAAAATAATTCTAATTAAAAAAAGTACCACGTACTAGAAAAGTACTACAAAAGCATACATGTGAACAATATTATTTTTTTTGAACGGTCATCGGGGGGAGAGCTTCCCCACCTGAATATATTACCACTCAAATGAGGTTTGGAGAATTACAGCAGCAGTACGGTTACAACTTCAGCTATAGGGGATTGCTGAGGAGAGAAAGTTTAGCCATTGCCTAGCAGAGATATTGTCTTCGTTCTTTTTGAAACGGAAAACCCAGAGAGAGAAGTCTGCTACAATATTTCTTAGCGTAGTTCTGTGAGTGTGGTCCTCGTTTCTGAACACGAGAGCGTTTCTCGAATTCCATAGCTTCCAGGAAACTGTCAAAGCCACCGATTGCCAGATGTTGGGGTTGAGGCCCTGTATCTGGGGGTGTTGGTGGAGAGCAGCTACGGAGGTCGGTGCAGGCAGTCCCAAGGAGGACTAAACTTGTGCCGCATAAGAGCAGTTGGAGATGAGGTGGAGAGCATCCTCATGCGGATCTTGACAACGTGGGCATGCTGCAGATTGAGCAATGTGCTTGTGAAACATGTTGGCTTTCGTGTTGAGCCGGTCGCGGAGGAGAAGCCATGTGAAGATCTTGACCTTGATCGGGACCTTGGAAGCCCAGACAAAGTCGTGGTGAGGGTCGAAGGAAGCATCAGCAACAATGGAGGAGTAGGCGTTCTTGGCAGAGAATGAAAGCCCATGGGTGAGGGACCGTTCATCGGGTCGGTCCACCTGTTGGAAATCCTGCAACAGCAACAACACACAATCCAACTCACGAGCAGCAGCATTAGACAGACGGTTCCGCAGGTTCGCTAATAAGATGGTTTGCCAAACTGTAGCCACTAAAACCTTGTCATCAATGGAGTGTGAGTAAAGGTGTGGGAAAACTTTGTGGAGAGGTGACTATAAAATCCATTTATCTAGCCAAAAAAAGGTGGAGAGGCCATTGTAGCGCAGTTGTTCTCATCAAGGTTTTCGAGTCGACGGGTCGTTCTGGGATAGCGACTCGTGACGAGTCGAGCCTGGCCGATCGACTAGTTGCAACTGGTCTTGACTAGTCGAGGGGTTTGAGTCAACCCTGGCAGTGTCGACGACTAAACTCGAAAATAGTGGTTCTCATGCTTAAATACCAATACAAATACATGGACAAAAAAATACCTGTAATGTAGAAATTTCGGTAGGGATAATGGGATTCACAAGGGAACACAGGTATAAGTCCCTATGGATTCGGTTTACCCATCAAAGATGACCCCTAAAAATGTATGAAGAGATTGAAGATAATGGTGGTTCACGAAGACATTCGTGTTGAAGATAATGGTTCGCGAAGACCTTCGCTGGAAGACAATGAAGCACGAAGACGTAGTCTTTTGGTAGTTCCATTTTCTTCTTTGCTAAGTCATAGGAACCAACGAACTGTTAAGTGGGGTCGAGGTAAATCAAGTCAGAAAATTGACGTGATGCTCAACCTAAAATCCAACGTCTTCGAGCGAAGACAATGAGAGAAAACCTCTTCCAGAGTTGGTTGAGTCAGTTTACTTGCAGTCCAAGTCAAGTTGCCGCGTGTGTTTGAAATCCGGCCGTTGGACACCTGTCAGTTGTCCACTGACCCAGGGTCATTTCGGACATATCATGTTGGGTTGCCTCCTAGCTATAAATAGCCCACCCCCTCCATCATAAGTTGGCGGCCGCTTCGAGTTTGTGCACGACTTTTGTCATTTGAGAGCAACCCACCTCTGAAGCCTTTGAGGGAGATTTCTTGCGAGGACAAAACCCAAAACACCTAGAGCCCAAAGTGTTTTGAGCATCACTGAAGTCTTTCTGTTCTGTGTGAACTGAAGACTTGTTACACTAGAAGACTGTGATCTTTCAGTTAGTTAGGCGTCACGTTATGAGCATCCAAGAGTCATTACGAATTGCCAGTGAACGAAGTCTGTGAATGTTTGGAAGTCTACCTTGAAGACTTACCTGAGTAATTGTGCAAGATCTGTGGGTCTTAGCTCAAGGGGAATACGGTGAAGACATGGTCTTTCGAGTTCAATCTCAGCCCCCTAACCAGACGTACAATTGTCACAATAACTGGAACTGATCAAACAAATCATTTGTCTTCACCGAGCTACCGGTTCTATCACTTCACTCCTTTACTTACTATTTAGTTTCGTGAAGCTCTTGCTTGCTCATTCTGTCTGAAGACTTTGTGTGAAGACATTCCCTCTGATTACATCTTTGTCTTCACACTATCTTCCTAAACTGTTTTGTCCTACCTAGTTGCTATTTGTCTTTGTACATTACTTCTAGTGTTCATTGACTTTCTAGCATGCCTAGTGTAGTTTATCTTCCATTTCATTCTTTCAATTACTATTTAGCTTCCGCGTCTTCAAAGACATTGCCTGTCCTATAGACATTCCCCCTCTAGTCGATAACTAGCACTTTCACGAGTATTAATAAAGCATTTAAAAATCTTAAAGCGTGTACATATAAAATGTTTACCATGTATTCAAAAAATCTTACTCATTTATTTGAATTTTTTTAATCGAGCATTTGAAAAATGTTAAAATGTGTATTGAAAAAAATGTTAACCAAGCATTTGAAAAATGTTAAATGTGTATAAATAAAATGTTTCACATGTAGATGAAAATATATACATAAAAAATACAATTTCTGTGGAATAGTTGATCTTGTATTAGAAAATATAATTAAGCATTTGAAAAAATAATTATTTAAAAAATGTTAATCAAGAGTTTCTTTTAGTTGTTGACTGTTTTTTGAGAGTAGATATCCTGTTATTCCAAGTGGTTGTTAATCATGCTGTTGAAAATGTTAAATGTGCATAGAAATTTTTTTGACCAAGGATTAAAAATATGTTGATTTTGTATTTGGAAAATGTAATCACACATTTCAAATGTTAAGATACGTATAGAAAAAATATCGACTATGTATTTAAAAAAATTATCTTGTAGTTGAAAAATGTTAATCAAACATTTGATAAATATTTAATCAAGTATTTGAAAAATATGTATAACAAATATATATCATGTATTAAAAATTGTTAAACGTGTAATTGAAAAATGTTAAACCTATATGTCAGAAAAATATTCTTAACTATACATAAAATGTAGAATGAAAATAAAAAGAAACAAAGAAAAATAAAAAGTAAAAGGAAAATAGAAAGGAAATCAAAGAAATAAGTGCAAATAGGAAAGAAACAAATGAAAATTGATAAGCAATAGAGAAACAACAAAGAAAAAACAGTTGTTTTTCATTATGGGAAAAAAGAAAAACAGTTGAAAACCAAGAAAGAAACAAAACCTGAAGAAAAAAATGTGAAAGAAAAAAGAACTATAAAAACCGTGAAAGAAACAAAAGAAAAATAAAAGAAGAAAGGAAATAACCAAAGTATAACTTGGAGAGAAAAAAAAGATAGCTACTCCTTCTGTTCACTTTTATAAGACCTTGAAGATATTTCAGTCAATGTGCAAAACAGTCCATTTTAAGTTGTCTGAAACGACTTACAAAAGTGAACGGAGGGAGTAATAAAAACCAGAGAAGGATCAAGAAAAACAAAGGAAAAGGGAAAAAGGAAAAATAAGGAACACATTAGCGAACGACCGACGAAAGAACGAAACGATAAACATACTATTGGACCGGCCCATATGCGCGCATTGTGTAGGAAAACTTCTGCGTGGTGCATGGGCATTTCCTAAACGGCGCCCTCAGCGAAAACTTCTGCGTGGTGCATGGGCATTTCCTAAACGGCGCCCTCAGCGCCTGTTATAGGCTGACTCCTAAACGGGCGCACACCCCCCCTCCCGTCATGGGCCAGGCCCGTTTTACTTATTTTTTTCATTCCGTTATAGGCTGATTCCTAAACGGGCACCCCCCCCCTCCCGTCATGGGCCAGGCCCGTTTTACTTCTTTTTTTCATTCCGTTATAGGCTGATTCCGAAACGGGCACGCAACCCCCTCCCATCATGGGCCAGGCCCGTTTTACTTCTTTTTTTCATTCCTTTAATGATCCAAAAAATAAATGCCTGCCGCAGGAGTCGAACTCTATAACTAGAGCCTTTGTTCGAGCGCAGCTAGCCAACCGGGACAACTTATGGCTGTGAATAGATTTCTACTTTAATTATTTTGTATAGTAAATATAACGGAAAGAAAAGCACCCACGTTTCCAGTCTGGTTTTCTTTTTTGTTTGGTCGTATTAAGAAAATGTTCATCATATATTATGAAATACTTCACCTTTGAATTTATAAAAATGTTCATCATGTATTACATTTCATCATATATTACGAATTTGTTCAACGTATATTAAAAAATGTTCATTGTGTACTTAAAATTTGTTCATCGTACATTAAACAATTGTTCAACGCATTCCAAAAAATGTTTCATTTGTGTATTTGAAATTTGTTCAATGTTTGCTTACAAAAAAGTTCACTGTATTTTAAAATTTGTTCAAGGTATATTGTAAAAAATTATTTTTTTGGAAAAAATGATTTGCCGCTGTCTACTTTTAGTCTAGCCTTGCACTAAAACCGTTGTAGGATCCTAGCTCGGCTGGCTAGGCATGGTAGAATTCACCGGGAGATCGGGAGTTCGAACCACACGTGCGTTTCTTTTTTTTCCCTCGACGTATAGGACCTCCCGAGCGAGCGAGCGAAGGAAGCGGGAGCAAGGGAGGGAATCCAAAGTGGGCCGGCCCATGAAAGGGGCGCGCGTGGGCGCCGGTTGCTCCGAGTGGCGCTTAAGGCGCCACTTAGTCGCTCCCTGGTGCATGCTAGTCTGATATAGCCTATGTGTGTGTGTCAAATGGGCTTTCACCGTCCTGCTTTTTCCATTATGTTTAGCGTTTTACTGTGCTTTTTCTTTATTTTTATTTTTATTTTGCATTTTTAATTCATAAATATTTTTTAAAATCATAAATTTTCAAAAATTATAAACAGTTTACTTAAATTCGTGAATTTTAGAAATGTTCGTACTTATCATTGTTTTTTTTC
This sequence comes from Triticum dicoccoides, assembly GCF_002162155.2. Classification (NCBI taxonomy): domain Eukaryota; kingdom Viridiplantae; phylum Streptophyta; class Magnoliopsida; order Poales; family Poaceae; genus Triticum; species Triticum dicoccoides. The sequence continues at coordinate 511,483,743 of NC_041391.1, forward strand.
CCTTTATTCAATTTTATTTTTTTACCTCTATTTTGTTTGTCTTTTTCTCGTTTTTCATCGCTTTCTTTTCTCTCTCAGTTTTCACTAGTTATCTATAAAAAATTTAGGTATATATCTAATACATTTTTTAATACACGTTTAACATTTTCGAAATTCTTCATCAACATTCTTTTTATCCACATTTAACGTTTTTTATGAAATGCTTTATTTTTCAAATGCAAAACATTTTTTATATACACATTTAACAATTTTCAAATACAAACTTAACCTTTTTTTGAATAAATCGTCATTTTATTCTATATTGAATACATGGTCAACATTTTTCTATACACATTTAACATTTTTCAAATACAAATTTAATATTTTTTGAATATATGGTCAACATTGTTTCTATGCATATTTAAAAAACAAAAAATACAAGTTTAACTTTTTCTTATACAAGGTCAACATTTTTGCTAGACACATTTAACATTTTTAAATGCAAGGTCAACATTTTCCAATACATTGTCAATATTTTTTCAAATGTTTAGATTAACATTTGTTAAATACATGATCAACTTTTTTCACAAAAAATAAATATTTTTTGTATGCATTTTTCGTATACATGATAAACATTTTCTCTATATATTTTTAACATTTTTCAAATACTTGGTCAACTTTTTTCCAATCTTTTATACAAATTGTTTTTTACTATATATTTACTTATAATATTTTGATGTATAAACGAAAAGTAAAATAAAGCAAAGATAAATACAAAAAAGTGAAAAAATAAAACGAGGCTGTAGCCTATCGCGGCTTGGGCTGCCCCATCTCGTTCCCCTTCAGCAAGAGTTCCTTAGATCTCGCTAGAAGCCACACAGGGGGGACATGTGGACCTATTCGGGCCGTTGCGCGCTGGGAAGAAGTGGAAGCCGCGCCCCATCGCGCACCCTTTTCGGTCAGCCTATATGCCGCGCGCCCAGTATTATTCATTTCTTTTTCTGTTTATCTATTTGTTTCTTCTTTAAAGAAATATGGATTTCAAAAAAGTGCAGAAATTGAAAAAAATCAATTTAGAAAACATTGTTCAAGAAATATTCATGATTTTCACAAAATGGTTGCATATTCCGAAAATGTTCACGGATTTGAATAAAAATTCAGGAGATGTAAAAAATTTCATGATTTTGAAACAATTCCAAAAATATAAAAACTGCGTATATTCCAAAAAAAATCATAATTTTTTCCAAAAGTTCACAAAATCAGAAAAATGTTCGTGAATTGAATAAAAATTTATCAATACAAAAAAGTTTCTTACTTTTTGAATTTTTTTCGTCAAAACAGGAAAATGTTCGTAAATTCCAAAATTTGTTCCCCAATTTACAAAAAAAAATTCCATTCAAAAAATATTTGCCGAATCAAAAAAAATATTCACGGGTACAAAAAAATGTGCACGAATTTCGAAAAATGTTCTTTAATTAACAAAATGTTCACTATTGAAAAAAAGTTGGCGTATTCAAAAATTTGAATGGTTTCAAAACAAAAAAAAAACTATCAATTCAAAAAATGGTCGATCGTGCAAAAAAAGTTCAGAAGTGTCTAAAACAAATGTTCAAACTATAAAAAATATTTACGATTAGAAACATATTCATAAATTCTTTAAAAATGGTTGCCGATTTGCAAAGATTTTCTCAGTTACATAAAAAGGTGCATCGTAACAGAAAAATGTACACAATTTTGAAAGAAAGTTTACAAGTTTGAAAAGATGTTCACAAAATTGAAAAAGAGAAAATTTAAACTGAAAGAAAATTGAAAAAGTGACATCCAAAAAAGAAAAGGGAAGACATAAATGAAAAAAAGAGAGGTAATTAGCACAAACCATTTCAAAATTCAAAAATACTTCAAAACTTTTGGGATGTCAAAACATTTTAAAAAATATATGTCTACAAAAAAAATCACGGATTAGAAAATATGCTCAAAATATAAAAAATAAACATTCTTGCATTTAATAAATGTTTACTAAATTAAAAATGTTCTACAATTTAATAAAAGTTCAATTATTTCTAAAATGTTCATTGAAAAACTGATATCACATATGAAGATTTGTTCGTGCATTTTTGAAAAGTTCTACAATATTTCAAACAATATTCTTCATTTAAAATAAATAAAAAAAATCCGAATTTCAAAAAGTTTTCATGAACTAAAAAAAGTTCATAAATATTGAAAAAACATTCACGAATATAAAAAAATCATAATATTTATTTGGGATTTCAAGAATGCTCACGAATTTAGAAATGTTCTAGGATTCAGAAATAATCTCAGATGTCAAAACTTGTTCGCATATTTGCAAAAAAATATTACCAAATTTCAAGAACAAATGAAGTATTTGAAAAAAAGTTCATGATCTTTGCAAAATGTTCTAAGTGGAAAAATGAAAAAAATTCCCGGGTTTAAAGAAATAATGAATTTGAAATAAAAATTGGAAACAAGAAAAATAAAACCGGAAATGAAAAAAGAGAATAAATGCAAAATGAAGAAAAAACATTTGTTGAGCAAGAAATATATTTTGGCAGGGACAAGGAACTTTCAGGAACCAGAAAAGGAGAGCTAGTTGGGCCGGTCCAATTGATGTAGCGGCACCGGGGAGTACATCCTTGTACCCTACAGTACGCGGAAAATAGGATTCCCGGTGCTATAAGCGCCGAATAGAAACTCACGATGTTGCTTTGGTATGTATTCTTGATTGACGAACAACGTAGTTCTAATGCGCCGTGGGCTATGGCTTGTGGTCTTTTTTTTTCTTCGTTCTTATTTCCGCCTGTAGTTTTATCATGGGCACTCATACCCGCTCATTTCAAGGGTTTCACTAGAGGGCTCCAGCCGCCGCCGCGGTCGCAACAGAGTTTTTGGTCCCCTTGCTTCTGGCTGCCATCCTGATGCTGAGAGGTGGGTGACCTCGTATCTTCAAGAATCCTATGTTCATCATCATGTTTTGATCATCATACTTTGTGAGAATAAATTTACTCTTGTTTTTCTAGCGGTGCCATAAGATTAGAGAGTTTTCTGTCCTTGCAGATCTGATTATTAGGATGTGATGAGTTTATGTTGGTGTGTCAAACTTTTTTGTTGGTTTGATTTTTTGTGGAGTTGAAATCTTTCATCGTTACAATGGTGATGAAATTGTGATCTGATGCCCTGGACTTCTAAGGTATCATCCCCGATCCAAGTACGTTAATCGATCAAGACTTCTCATCTTTGTGGATGGACGACTCAAGGTGCTTGTAAAAATCATTATTGTTCATGTTCGTGCGGGGTAACGAGTGACAACACCGTTGCTCTAGTTCAATTGCAGTCTTTTTTACCGAAGTCTTTGAAGTATTCCTTATAGCAGAGATTGATACAACAAAAAAGGTGTTTCTAAGAGATTTCATTGTAATTCTTAGTCATTGGAGTTACATTGTATTTTCTTGGATCTTAGAACCAAATCAGTGTACTGTAATTGTTATGAGCATAAATAAAATTATAGGCGCTTCTAAAGAAAGTTCTATCATGGGCGATCCATATTTATTTAGTCTGATCGGATGGTTAATCCTCTTTATGAGACGCCTTGTCCCCGCCACATAGGGCGACAGGAGGGTAGCAAACACGTACCTTCCCCATGCTTTGGGCTGGCCCGGTGCGAGCGCAAACGCCTGATTGCTCTTTGTTTTTGTTTTTTCATTTCTAGACCATTTCTTTTTACTCTTCAAAAAAGATATTTTTTATTCATTTCAAAGAATTCCGAAAAAATGTTCATGAATATAAGATAAATCTAAAAAATGTTTGTGAAATAAAAAACAATTCAAGATCTTCAAAAATGTTTATGAATTTTAAAAATGGTTAACAGAAAACGTTTTGTCGAATCATAATTTTTTGCGAAAGTTTGGAATGCAAATAATTAAATTAGAATCAATTAAAAATTCACTTTTGCTTTTGATTTATTGATGATAGCTAAATTTGGCTAGCGTTGCGTTTGATGTATGTAATGGACCTGCCGATTAGGATTTGTATTCCCAACCTACATTTAGGCCTTTTTGCTACTAGTTGGAAATGGAAGATGGAAATGTAATCAATCACATAAGCGTTTTGGCTTCCACACAAACTCCTCTCCCGCAATACTGAGCCCTTCGTCTTAGATTTTGCCCGATTTCCTCCTCTCTTGCAAAGATTATGGCTTGGCTCCACTATTTCCTACCGTGCCCACAAAACAGAAGCCACAACAAAGGACAGAAGAGGTAGAGGCGGTGCCCACCGAGCGAAGATCCACCATGGCGCGGGTAGTCCTCTCTCCCCTTCTCTCCTCCTCATATTCTTTCTCTTTTAAAAGAAAAAAAAGGCTAAATCCACTGTGCACTTAAGGCCTATTGCTACAGTACATGGCCCAACCCAACAGAGGTCATCCCCAACTTCGCTACAGGATCAGGGGAGGCCGTGGCAGGCATCCCATGGCTATGGCCGCGCCTGGTGTTGGGGAACGAAGCATGAAAATCCAAAACAATCCTACGAACACCCAAGATCTATCTAGGAGAAGCATAGCAACGAGAGGGGAGAGTGTGTCTATGTACCCTCGTAGACCGAAAGCGGAAGCGTATATAACGCGGTTGATGTAGTTGTACTGCGATCCGATCACGATCCAACCGATCTAGTGCCAAACGGACGACACCTCCCAGTTTAGCACATGTGTGGCTTGATGACGTATCCTCCTCCTTGATCCAGCAAGAGAAGGTGGAGAAGTAGATGGGATGACAACCAGCACGACGACATGGTGGTGATGGTGGTGGTGGAGTAATGGCAGCGCTTCGCTAAGCGAAAAACCGTGGACGAGAACTATGCTGGGAGGGAGAGACGGGGCAACAGTCGAGGCCAATGTGTTGGGGTGCCTTGCTGCACCCCTCCCCTATATTTATATGTGTGGGAGGGTTGGGAGTCCAGCCATACTCCTAATACGAGTTGGCGCCAAGGGGGGAGAGGACTTGGACTCCAAGTCCGATCCTATTCCTACTAGGACTCCACTTTTTTCCCTTCCCTAGCCACATGGGCTTTTGAGGACTTGGTGCGCCTAGCCCAATAAGGCCAGGGCGCCTTCCCTCAGCCCGTGCCAGCACTTCGGACGTGGTGGACCCAGTTGTGGACTTCGGGACCCCTCCGGGATCCTCCAGAACCTTTTGGAAACTTCCCTATACAATACCGAAAAAATTACGCCTTTTTCCGGAGCCCAAAATATGACTTACCATATATAAATCTTTACCTCTCGACCATTCTGAGACTCCTCGTGACGTCCGGGGTCCCATCCGGGATTTCGAACAACATTCAGTTACCAATTATCAAATATCCCAATACTACTCTAGCGTCAACGAACCTTAAGCGTGCTACCTTGCAGGTTCGGGAATCATGTAGTCATGAACAAGACACCTCTTTGATCAATAACCAATAGCGGGACCTGGATGCCCATATTGGTTCCTACATATTCCATGAAGATCTTTTATCGGTTGAACCATGATGTCAAGGATTCGGTTAATATGCAATTCCCTTTGTCCGACGATATTTTACTTGCCCGAGATTCAATCGTCGGTATCTCCATACCTAGTTCAGTCTCGTTACCAGCAAGTCTCTTTACTCATTCTGTAATACAAGATATCATGACTAACTCATTATCCACATTGCTTGCAAGCTCTTTATGATGTTGTATTACTGAGAGGCCCCAGAGATATCTCTTTGTTACACGGAGTGACAAATCCCAATCTCGATCCATGCCAACCCAACAAACACCTTTGGAGATACCTGTAGAGCATCTTCGTGATAACCCAGTTACGAAGCGATGTTTGATAGCACACAAGGTATTCCTCTGGTATCCAGGAGTTGCATGATCTCATGGTCTTAGGAATAGATACTTGACATGAAGAAAGCTAGGACAATAAACTCAGGTGATACGATTAAATGCTAAGCTTATGGTTGGGTCTTGTCCATAACATCATTCTACTAATGATGTGATACCGTTATCAAATGACAACTCATGTCTGTGGTTAGGAAACCTTAACCATCTTTGATCAATGAGCTAGTCTAGTAGAGGCTCTCTAGGGTCACGGTACTTGTTTATGTATCCACACACATGTATTTAAGTTTCCGGTCAATACAATTCTAGCATCAATAATAAACCTTTATCATGAACAAGGAAATATGATAATAACCAATTTATTATTGCCTCTAGGGCTTATTTCCAACAGTCTCCCACTTGCACTAGAGTCAATGATCTAGTTCACATTGCTATGTGATTAACCCTAAATGAGTTCTGGGGTTTGATCCTGTTTTGCTTGTGAGAGAGGTTTGAGTCAACGGGTTTGCAACATTTAGATCTTTGTGTACTTTGCAAATCTCAATGTCTCCAACCTTGACCCAATCATGGATGGAGTTGAAAAGGGCATTAAATATGCACTTCATATGTAAATCCCGCCTCAACGCTTGGTTTGGAACTACTCCAAACATTTGCTCCACTTGACGTCGAGACTCAGGATCATCCATATCGGTGTCAAACCTTGCATCGACGTAAACATTTATGATGAACTCTTTGTTACCTCCATAAATGAGAAACATTTCCTTAAGTAACTTAAGGATAATTTTTTACTGCTGTCCAGTGATCCACTCCTGGATCACTCTAGCGCCCCCTTGCCAGACTCATGGCAAGGCACACAACAAGTATGGTACAAGTATGGCATACATTATAGTTCCCATGGATGAGGCATAGGGGATGACTTTTGACCTTTCTCTTTCTTCTGCCGCGGTCGAGCGTTGAGTCTCACTCAACTTCACACCTCAAAATACAGGCAAGAACTTCTTCTTTGACTGGTCCATTTTGAACTCCTTCAAAAACCTTGTAAGGTATGTGCTCTGTGAAAGTTTTATCAGGCGTCTTGATCTATCTCCATAGATCTTGATGCCCAATATGTAAGCAGCTTCACCCAAGTCTTCCTTTGAAAAACTCCTTTCAAACAACCCTTTATGCTTTCCATAAATTCTACATCATTTCCAATCAACAATATGTCACTCACATATACTTATTAGAAATTCTAGAGAGCTCCCACTCACTTTCTTGTAAATACAAGCTTCTCCATAAGTTTGTATAAAACCAAAAGCGTTGATCACCTCATCAAAGCGTATATTCCAACTTCGAGATGCTTGCACCAGTCCATCGATGGATCGCTAGACCTTGCATACTTTGTAAGCATCCTTAGGATCGACAAAACCTTTCTGGTTGCATCATATAGACATCTTCCTCAAGAAACCCGTTAAGGAATGCCGTTTTGATGTCCATTTGCCAGATCTCATATGTTGGAAATATGCCCTAGAGGCAATAATAAAAGTATTATTATTATATTTCCTTGTTCATGATAATTGTCTTTTCTTCATGCTATAACTGTATTATCCGGAAATCGTAATACACGTGTGAATACATAGACCACAATATGTCCCTAGTGAGCCTCTAGTTGACTAGCTCGTTGTGATCAACAGATAGTCATGGTTTCCTGGCTATGGACATTGGATGTCGTTGATAACGGGATCACATCATTAGGAGAATGATGTGATGGACAAGACCCAATCCTAAGACTAGCACAAAAGATCGTGTAGTTCATTTGCTAGAGCTTTGCCAATGTCAAGTATCTCTTCCTTCGACCATGAGAGCGTGTAACTCCTGGATACCGTAGGAGTGCTTTGGGTGTATCAAACGTCACAACGTAACTGGGTGACTATAAAGGTGCACTACAGGTATCTCCGAAAGTATCTATTGTTTTATGCGGATCGAGACTGGGATTTGTCACTCCGTGTAAACGGAGAGGTATCTCTGGGCCCACTCGGTAGGACATCATCATATGCGCAATGTGACCAAGGAGTTGATCACGGGATGATGTGTTACGGAACGAGTAAAGTGACTTGCCGGTAACGAGATTGAACAAGGTATTGGATACCAACGATCGAATCTCGGGCAAGTAACATACCCATAGACAAAGGGAATTGAATACAGGATTGATTAAGTCCTTGACATCGTGGTTCATCCGATGAGATCATCATGGAACATGTGGGAGCCATCATGGGTATCCAGATCCCGCTGTTGGTTATTGACCAGAGAACGTCTCGGTCATGTCTACATGTCTCCCGAACCCGTAGGGTCTACACACTTAATGTTCGATGACGCTAGGGTTATAAAGAAAGTTTGTATGTGGTTACCGAATGTTGTTCGGAGTCCCGGATGAGATCCCGAACGTCACGAGGAGTTCCGGAATGGTCCGGAGGTAAAGATTTATATATGGGAAGTCCTATTTTGGCCACCGGAAAATGTTCGGGATTTTTCGGTATTGTACCGGGAAGGTTCTAGAAGGTTCCGGAGTGGGGCCCACCTGCATGGGGGGACCCACATGGACGTGGGTAGTGGGGGAAAGGCCCCACACCCCTGGTCAAGGCGCACCAAGATCCCCCCTTAGAAGGAATAAGATCATATCCCGAAGGGATAAGATCAAGATCCCTAAAAAGGGGGGATAACAATCGGTGGGGAAGGAAATAATGAGATTTCTTTCCTCCCACCTTGGCCAACGCCCCAATGGACTTGGAGGGCAAGAAACCAGCCCCTCCACCCCTATATATAGTGGGGAGGCGCATGGGAGCTAAAACACGAAGTTCTGGCACAACCCTACCTCTCTTCCTACTCCTCCTCTCCCATGGTGCTTGGCGAAGCCCTGCTGGATTGCCACGCTCCTCCACCACCACCACGCTGTTGTGCTGCTGTTGGATGGAGTCTTCCTCAACCTCTCCCTCTCTCCTTGCTGGATCAAGGCGTGGGAGACGTCACCGGGCTGTACGTGTGTTGAACGCGGAGGTGCCGTCCGTTCGGCACTAGGATCATCGGTGATTTGAATCACGACGAGTACGACTCCATCAACCCCGTTCACTTGAACGCTTCCGCTTAGCGATCTACAAGGGTATGTAGATGCACTCTCTTTCTACTCGTTGCTGGTCTCTCCATAGATAGATCTTGGTGACACGTAGGAAAATTTTGAATTTCTGCTACGTTCCCCAACAGTGGCATCATGAGCTAGGTCTATTGCGTAGATTCTTTGCACGAGTAGAACACAAAGTAGTTGTGGGCGTTGATGTTGTTCAATATGCTTACCGTTACTAGTCCAATCTTGTTTCGACGGTATTGTGGGATGAAGCGGCCCGGACCGACCTTACACGTACTCTTACGTGAGACAGGTTCCACCGATTGACATGCACTTGGTGCATAAGGTGGCTAGCGGGTGCCAGTCTCTCCCACTTTATTCGGAACGGATTCGATGAAAAGGGTCCTTATGAAGGGTAAATAGCAATCGGCATATCACGTTGTGGTCTTGCGTAGGTAAGAAACGTTCTTGCTAGAAACCCATAGCAGCCACGTAAAACATGCAACAACAATTAGAGGACGTCTAACTTGTTTTTGCAGGGTATGCTATGTGATGTGATATGGCCAAGAAGAATGTGATGAATGATATGTGATGTATGAGATTGATCATGTTCTTGTAATAGGATTCACGACTTGCATGTCGATGAGTATGACAACCGGCAAGAGCCATAGGAGTTGTCTTTATTTATTGTATGACCTGCGTGTCATTGAAGAACGCCATGTAAACTACTTTACTTTATTGCTAAACGCGTTAGTCATAGAAGTAGAAGTAGTCGTTGGCGTGACAACTTCATGAAGACACAATGATGGAGATCATGATGATGGAGATCATGGTGTCGTGCCGGTGACGATGATGATCATGGAGCCCCGAAGATGAAGATCAAAAGGAGCAAAATGATATTGGCCATATCATGTCACTATTTGATTGCATGTGATGTTTATCATGTTTATGCATCTTGTTTACTTAGGACGACGGTAGTAAATAAGATGATCCCTTACAACAATTTCAAGAAGTGTTCTCCCCTAACTGTGCACCGTTGCTACAGTTCGTCGCTTCTAAGCACCACGTGATGATCGGGTGTGATGGATTCTTACGTTCACATACAACGGGTGTAAGACAGATTTACACAGCAATACACTTAGGGTTAACTTGACGAGCCTAGCATGTACAGACATGGCCTCGGAACACGGAGACCGAAAGGTCGAGCATGAGTCGTATAGTAGATACGATCAACATGAAGATGTTCACCGACGTTGGCTAGTCCGTCTCACGTGATGATCGGACACGGCCTAGTTGACTCGGATCATGTGATCACTTAGATGACCAGAGGGATGTCTATCTGAGTGGGAGTTCATAAGATGAACTTAATTATCTTGAACATAGTCAAAAGACCTTTTGCAAATTATGTCGTAGCTCGCGCTTTAGTTCTACTATTTAGTTATGTTCCTAGAGAAAATATAGTTGAAAGTTGACAGTAGCGATTATGAGGACAGTAGAAAGCTTATGTCCTTAATGCACCGCTCAGTGTGCTGAACCCCAAACCTCGTCTGTGGATGTTGTGAACATCGGACATACACGTTTTGATAACTACGTGATAGTTCAGTTAAACGGTTTAGAGTTGAGGCACCAAAGACGTTTTCGAAATGTCGCGGAACATATGAGATGTTTCGAGGGCTGAAATTGGGATTTCAGGCTCGTGCCCACGTCAAGAGGTATAAGACCTCCGACGATTTTCTTAGCCTGCAAACTAACGGAGAAAAGCTCAATCGTTGAGCTTGTGCTCAGATTGTCTGAGTGCAACAATCACTTGAATCGAGTGGGAGTTGATCTTCCATATGAGATACTGATGTTTCTCCAAAGTCATTGCCACCAAGCTGCTAGAGCTTTGTGATGAACTATAACATATCAGGGATAGATATGATGATCCTTGAGGTAGTCACGATGTTTGACACCGCGAAAGTAGAAATCAAGAAGGAGCATCAATTGTTGATGGTTGGTGAAACCACTAGTTTCAAGAAGGGCAAGGGCTAGAAGGGATACTTCATGAAACGGCAAATCAGCTGCTGCTCTAGTGAAGAAACCCAAGGTTGAACCCAAACCCGAGACTAAGTGCTTCAGTAATAAGGGGAACAACCACTGGAGCAGAATTACCCTAGATACTTGGTAGATGAGAAGGCTGGCAAGGTCGATAGAAGTATATTGGATATACATTATGTTAATGTGTACTTTACTAGTATTCCTAGTAGCACCAGGGTATTAGATACCGGTTCGGTTGCTAAGTGTTAGTAACTCGAAATAAAGGCTACGGAATAAACGGAGATTAGCTAAAGGTGAGCTAACGATATGTGTTGGAAGTGTTTTCAATGTTGATATGATCAAGCATCGCACGCTCCCTCTACCATCGAGATTGGTGTTTGCGTTGAGCATAGACATGATTGGATTATGTCTATCGCAATACGGTTATTCATTTAAGGAGAATAATGGTTACTCTGTTTATTTGAATAATACCTTGAATGGTCTTGCACCTAAAATGAATGGTTTATTGAATCTCGATCGTAGTGATACACATGTTCATGCCAAAAGATAGTAATGATAGTACCACCTACTTGTGGCACTGCCACGTAAGTCATATCGGTATAAAACGCATGAAGAAGCTCCATGTTGATGGATCTTTGGGCTCACTCGGTTTTGAAAAGTTTGAGACATGCAAACCATGTCTATTGGTGTATATGCATGAAGAAACTCCATGCAAATGGACCGTTTGAACTCACTTGATCTTGAATCACTTGAGACATGCAAATCATACCACATGGGCAAGATGACTGAAATCCTCGGTTTTAGTAAAATGGAACAAGATAGAAACTTGTTGGAAGTAACACATTTTGATGTGTGCAATCCAATAAGTGCTGAGGCATGTAGTGGATATCGTTATGTTCTTACTTCACAGATGATTCGAGTAGTTGTTGAGAATATTTACTTGATGAAACACAAGTCTGAATTATTGAATGGTTCAAGTAATTTCAGAGTGAAGTAGAAGATCATTGTGACAGGAGGATAAAATGTCTATGATATGATCATAGAGATGAATATCTGAGTTACAAGTTTTGGCACACAATTAAGACATTGTGGAAATTGTTTCGCAATTAATACCGCCTGGAACACCATAGTGTGATGGTGTGTCCGAACATCATAACTGCACCCTATTGGATATGATGCATACCATGATGTTTCTTATCGAGTTACCACTATCGTTCATGGGTTAGGCATTAGAGACAACCACATTCACTTTAAATAGGGCACCACGTAATTCCGTTGAGATGACACCGTATGAATTATGGTTTAGAGAAACCTAAGTTGTCGTTTCTTAAAGGTTTGGGGCTGCGATGCTTATGTGAATTTTTTTTCAGGATTGATAAGCTCGAACCCAAAGCGGATAAAATGCATCTTCATAGGACACCCAAAACAGTTGGGTATACCTCCTAATTCAGATCCGAAAGCAATATGGATTGTTTCTTGAATCAGGTCCTTTCTCGAGAAAAGGTTTGTCTCGAAAAGTTGAGTGGGAGGATGATGGAGACTTGATATGGTTATTGAACCATCACTTCAACCAGTGTGTATCAGGGCACAGGAAGTTGTTCCCGTGGCACCTACACCAATTGAAGTAGAAGCTTATGATAGTGATCATGAAGTTTCGGGTCAAGTCACTGCCGTACCTCGTAGGGTGACAAGGATACGTACTACTTCAGAGTGGTACAGTAATCCTGTCTTGAAGGTCATGTTGCTAGACAACAATGAACCTATGAGCTATGGAGAAGTGATGGTGGGCCCAAATTCCGACAAATGGTTAGAAGCCATGAAATCCGAGATAGGATCCATGTATCAGAACAAAGCATGGACTTTGGTGGACTTGCCCAAAGATCGGCAAGCCATTGAGATAAATGGATCTTTAAGAAGAAGATGGACGTGGATGGTAATGTCACCATCTATGAAGCTCGACTTGTGGCGAAGAGTTTTTCACAAGTTCAAGGAGTTGACTGCGATGAGATTTTCTCATCCGTAGCGATGCTTAAGTCCGTCGGATTCATGTTAGCATTAGCTGCATTTATGAAATCTGGCAGATGGATGACAAAACGAGTTTCCTTACCAGTCTTCGTATGGAAAGGTTGTATGTGATACAAATCAGAAAGTTTTTGTCGATCCTAAGGATGCTAAAAGGTATGCTAGCTCCAGCGATCCTTCCATGGACTGGAGTAAGCATCTCGGAGTTGGAATGTGCGCTTTAATAAGATGATCAAAGATTTTGGGTTTATACAAAGTTTATGAGAAACTTGTATTTCCAAAGAAGTGAGTGGGAGCACTATAGAATTTCTGATGAGTATATGGTGTTAACATATTGATGATCAGAAATGATGTAGAATTTCTAGAAAGCATATAGGGTTATTTGAAAACTGTTTTTCAATGGAAAACCTGGATTAGGCTACTTGAACAATAAGCATCAAGATCTATAAGATAGATCAAAATGCTTAATAGTACTTTCAAATGAGCATGTACCTTGACATGATCTTGAAGGTGTTCAAGATGGATCAGTCAAAGAAGGAATTCTTGCCTGAGATGTAAGGTATGAAGTTAAGACTTAAAATCTCGATCACGGCAGAATAGAGAGAAAGGACGAAGGTCGTCCCCTATGCTTTTATCATAGGCTCTCTACAGTATGCTATGTTGTGTACCGCACCTGTAGTGTGCCTTGCCATGAGTCAGTCAAGGGGTACAAGAGTGATCCAAGAATGGATCACAGGACAGCGGTCAAAGTTATCCTTAGTAACTAGTGGACTAAGGAATTTTCTCGATTATGGAGGTGATAAAGAGTTCGACGTAAAGAGTTATGTCGATGCAAGCTTAACACCTATCCGGATAGCTCTGAGTAGAAATACCGGATACGTATAATGGAGCAACTTTTAGTATAGCTCCAAGTAGAACAGTTATTTGGAATAGCTCCAAATAGAGCGTGGTAGCTACATCTAGGAGATGACATAGAGATTTGTAAAGCACACACGGATCTAAAAGGTTCAGACCCGTTGACTATAACCTCTCTCACAAGAATAACATGATCAAACCCAGAACTCATCGAGTGTTAATCACATGGTAAATGTGAACTAGATTACTGACTCTAGTAAACTCTTGGGTATTAGTCACATGGCGATGTGACCTGTGAGTGTTAATCACATGGCGATGTGAACTAGATTATTGACTCTAGTGCAAGTGGGAGACTGTTGGAAATATGCCCTAGAGGCAATAATAAAAGTATTATTATTATATTTCCTTGTTCATGATAATTGTCTTTTATTCATGCTATAACTGTATTATCCGGAAATCGTAATACACGTGTGAATACATAGACCACAATATGTCCCTAGTGAGCCTCTAGTTGACTAGCTCGTTGTGATCAACAGATAGTCATGGTTTCCTGGCTATGGACATTGGATGTCGTTATTAACGGGATCACATCATTAGGAGAATGATGTGATGGACAAGACCCAATCCTAAGACTAGCACAAAAGATCGTGTAGTTCATTTGCTAGAGCTTTGCCAATGTCAAGTATCTCTTCCTTCGACCATGAGAGCGTGTAACTCCTGGATACCGTAGGAGTGCTTTGGGTGTATCAAACGTCACAACGTAACTGGGTGACTATAAAGGTGCACTACAGGTATCTCCGAAAGTATCTATTGTTTTATGCGGATCGAGACTGGGATTTGTCACTCCGTGTAAACGGAGAGGTATCTCTGGGCCCACTCGGTAGGACATCATCATATGCGCAATGTGACCAAGGAGTTGATCACGGGATGATGTGTTATGGAACGAGTAAAGTGACTTGCCGGTAACGAGATTGAACAAGGTATTGGATACCGACGATCGAATCTCGGGCAAGTAACATACCGATAGACAAAGGGAATTGAATACGGGATTGATTAAGTCCTTGACATCGTGGTTCATCCGATGAGATCATCGTGGAACATGTGGGAGCCATCATGGGTATCCAGATCCCGCTGTTGGTTATTGACCGGAGAACGTCTCGGTCATGTCTACATGTCTCCCGAACCCGTAGGGTCTACACACTTAAGGTTCGATGACGCTAGGGTTATAAAGAAAGTTTGTATGTGGTTACCGAATGTTGTTCGGAGTCCCGGATGAGATGCCGGACGTCATGAGGAGTTCCGGAATGGTCCGGAGGTAAAGATTTATATATGGGAAGTCCTATTTTGGCCACCGGAAAATGTTCGGGATTTTTCGGTATTGTACCGGGAAGGTTCTAGAAGGTTCCGGAGTGGGGCCCACCTGCATGGGGGGACCCACATGGACGTGGGTAGTGGGGGCAAGGCCCCACACCCCTGGTCAAGGCGCACCAAGATCCCCCCTTAGAAGGAATAAGATCATATCCCGAAGGGATAAGATCAAGATCCCTAAAAAGGGGGGATAACAATCGGTGGGGAAGGAAATAATGAGATTTCTTTCCTCCCACCTTGGCCAATGCCCCAATGGACTTGGAGGGCAAGAAACCAGCCCCTCCACCCCTATATATAGTGGGGAGGCGCATGGGAGCTAAAACACGAAGTTCTGGCACAGCCCTACCTCTCTTCCTACTCCTCCTCTCCCATGGTGCTTGGCGAAGCCCTGCTGGATTGCCACGCTCCTCCACCACCACCACGCCGTTGTGCTGCTGTTGGATGGAGTCTTCCTCAACCTCTCCCTCTCTCCTTGCTGGATCAAGGCGTGGGAGACGTCACCGGGCTGTACGTGTGTTGAACGCGGAGGTGCCGTCCGTTCGGCACTAGGATCATCGGTGATTTGAATCACGACGAGTACGACTCCATCAACCCCGTTCACTTGAACGCTTCTGCTTAGCGATCTACAAGGGTATGTAGATGCACTCTCTTTCTACTCGTTGCTGGTCTCTCCATAGATAGATCTTGGTGACACGTAGGAAAATTTTGAATTTCTGCTACGTTCCCCAACATCATAATCATAAAATGCGGCAATAGCTAACATAACGCTAACAGACTTAAGAATCGCTACGGGTGAGAAAGCCTCATCGTAGTCAACCCCTTGAACTTGTCGGAAACCCTTTGCGACAAGTCGAGCTTTATAGACGGTGACATTACCGTCAACGGTTGTCTTCTTCTTAAAGATCCATTTATTCTCAATGGCTTGCCGGTCATCGGGAAGTCCACCAAAGTCCATACTTTGTTCTCATACATGGATCCTATCGGATTTCATGGCCTGAAGCCATTTTTCAGAATTCGGTCTCATCATAGCTTCTTCATAGTTCGTAGTTTCGCCGTTGTCTAACAACACGACTTCCAGGACAGGATACCATACCACTCTGGTGCGGAACGTACCCTGGTCATCATCATTAGCTTCCTCTTAGGATGGTGTAGTAACTTGATCCTAAGTTTCATGATCATCATCATTAGCTTCCTCTTAGGATGGTGTAGGCATCATGATAACTGCTCTCTATGATGTGCTACCTTCCAATTCGAGAGAAGGTACAATTACATCATCAAGTTCTACTTTCCTCCCACTCACTTCTTTCGAGAGAAACTCATTCTCTAGAAAGGGCCCGTTCTTGGCAACAAAGATCTTGCCCTCAGATCTGTGGTAGAAGGTATATCCAATGGTCTCTTTAGGGTATCATATGAAGACGCACTTCTCCGATTTGGGTTCGAGCTTATCAGGCTGAAGCCTCTTGACATAAGCGTCGCATCCCCAAACTTTAAGAAATGAAAGCTTAGGTTTCTGGCCAAACCACAACTCATACGGTATCGTCTCAACGGATTTAGACGGTGCCCTATTTAAAGTGAATGCAGCTGTCTCTAATGCATAACCCCAAAATGATAGTGGCAAATCGGTAAGAGACATCATAGAACCACCATATCCAATAGAGTATGATTATGACATTCAGATACACCATTACGCTGTGGTGTTCCAGGTGGCGTGGGCTGTGATACGTCTCCGTCGTATCTACTTTTCCAAACACTTTTGTCCTTGTTTTGGACTCTAACTTGTATGATTTGAATGGAACTAACCCGGACTGATGCTGTTTTCAGCAGAATTGCCATGGTGTTGTTTTATGTGCAGAAAATAAAAGTTCTCGGAGTGACCTGAAACTCCACGGAACATCTTAGAAAAAACAATAAAAAATCCTCGCCAAAGATGAAGACCAGGGGGCCCACACCCTGTCCACGAAGGTTGGGGGCGCCCCCCCCCTAAGGCGCGCCCCTACCTCGTGGCCCCCCTGGTGGCCCTCCGACGCCAACTCCAACTCCATATATTGGCTTTCGGGGAGAAAAAAATTAGAGAGAAGAAATCATCGCGTTTTACGATATGAAGCCGCCGCCAAGCCCTAATCTCTCTCGGGAAGGCTGATCTGGAGTCTGTTCGGGGCTCTGGAGAGGGGGATTCGTCGTCGTCGTCATCATCAACCATCCTCCATCACCAATTTCATGATGCTCACCGCCGTGCGTGAGTAATTCCATCATAGGCTTGCTGGACGGTGATGGGTTGGATGAGATTTATCATGTAATCAAGTTAGTTTTGTTAGGGTTTGATCCCTAGTATCCACTGTGTTTTGAGATTGATGTTGCTATGACTTTGCTATGCTTAATGCTTGTCACTAGGGCCCGAGTGCCATGATTTCAGATCTGAACCTATTATGTTTTCATGAATATATGTGTGTTCTTGATCCTATCTTGCAAGTCTATAGTCACCTACTATGTGTTATGATCCGGCAACCCCGAAGTGACAATAATCGGGACCACTCCCGGTGATGACCATAGTTTGAGGAGTTCATGTATTCACTATGTGTAATGCTTTGTTCCGGTTCTCTATTAAAAGGAGGCCTTAATATCCCTTAGTTTCCAATAGGACCCCGCTGCCACGGGAGGGTAGGACAAAAGATGTCATGCAAGTTCTTTTCCATAAGCACGTATGACTATATACGGAATACATGGCTACATTACATTGATGAATTGGAGCTAGTTCTGTGTCACCCTATGTTATGACTGTTACATGACGAACCGCATCCGGAATAATTATCCATCGCTACCGGTGCCTACGAGTTTTCCATATACTGGTTCTCACTTATTTACTTTTACGTTGCAACTTTTACAATCACTACAAAATACCAAAAACATTACTCTTGTTGTCTTTACTTTTGTTACCGTTACCGCCACTATCATATTACTTTGCTACTAAACACTTTGCTACAGATACTAAGTTTCCAGGTGTGGTTGAATTGACAACTCAGCTGCTAATACTTGAGAATATTCTTTGGCTCCCCTTGTGTCGAATCAATAAATTTGGGTTGAATACTCTACCCTCGAAAACTGTTGCGACCCCCTATACTTGTGGGTTATCAGGCTGTGAAACAATTCCACATTGTCTTAAATGCATACCAAACTTGTAACTCAAATATTCACCTCCATGATCAGATCATAGAAACTTTTTTTCTTATTATGATGATTCTCCACTTCACTTTGAAATTCCTTGAACTTTTCAAATGTTTCAGACTTGTGTTTCATTAAGTAAATATACACATATCTGTTGTGGAACGTAGCATGCAGTTTCAAAAAAAATCCTATGCTCATGCAAGATCTATCTAGGAGATGCATAGCAACAAGAGGGGGAGAGTGTGTCTACGTACCCTCGTAGACCGAAAGTGGAAGCGTTTGACAACGCGGTTGATGTAGTCGAACTTCTTCTAGCTCCGACCGATCAAGTACCGAACGTACGGCACCTCCAAGTTCTGCACACGTTCAGCGCAATGACGTCCCTCTCCCTCTTGACCCAGCAAGGTGTCGAGGAAGTAGATGAGTTCCATCAGCACGACGGCGTGGTGACTGTGATGGTGAAGTAATCCACGCAGGGCTTCACCTAGGCACTACGAAGATATGACCGAGGGTGTAATCTGTGGAGGGGGGGGCCGCACACGGCTAACAGATGTTGTTGTGTGTTCTAGGTCCCCCTCCCCATGTATATATAGGTGGGAGAGGGAGGGGAGCAGCAGGGGGCACCCCAAGTAGGAGGAATCCTACTTGGGCGCCTCCCCCAATTCGCCCCCCCTTCCTTATTCACCGGAGGGGAAAGGAAGGGGGAGGGAGGAGGGAAGGAAGGAGGATCTGAATCCCTCCCCTTCCTTTCTCTCTTCCCCTCTTTACTTCCCCTCAGGTGC
>NC_041391.1:511503178-511535916 GCF_002162155.2 Triticum dicoccoides
AGCAGCCCCTGCTGGCTGCTGTATTTCCCCTCTTGGCCCATTAGGCCCATATCTTTGCCCCGATATGTACCCGGTACCCTCCGGAACACTTCCGGTGTCCGAATACCATCATACTATATATCAATATTTACCTCTCAACCATTTTGAGACTCCTTGTCATGTCCGTGATCTCATCCGGGACTTCGAACAACTTTCGGTCACCAAATCACATAACTCATATAATACAAAATCGTCATCGAACGTTAAGCGTGCGGACCCTACAGGTTCGAGAACTATGTAGACATGACCGAGACACCTCTCCGGTTAATAAAAAATAGCGGAACCTGGATGCTCATATTGGCTCTCACATATTCTATGAAGATCTTTATCGGTTGAACCGTTATGACAACATACGTTATTCCCTTTGTCATCGGTATGTTACTTGCCCGAGATTCGATCGTCGGTATCTTCATACCTAGTACAATCTCGTTACCGACAAGTATCTTTACTCGTTCCGTAGTGCATCATCCTGCAACTAACTCATTAGTCACTTTTCTTACAAGGCTTCTTATGATGTGCATTACCGAGAGGGCCCAGAGATACCTCTCCGATACTCGGAGTGACAAATCCTAATCTCGATCTATGCCAACCCAACAAAAACCTTTGGAGATACCTGTAGAGCATATTTATAACCACCTAGTTACGTTGTGATGTTTGATAGCACATAAGGCATTCCTCCGGTATCCGGGAGTTGCATAATCTCATAGTTAGAGGAATATGTATTTGACACAAAGAAAGCAATAGCAATAAAACTGAACGAGCATAATGCTAAGCTAACGAATGGGTCTTGTCCATCACATCATTCTCCTAATGATGTGATCCCATTTATCAAATGACAACACATGTCTATGGTTAGGAAACTTAACCATCTTTGATCAACGAGCTAGTTTAGTAGAGGCTTACTAGGGACACCGTATTTTGTCTATGTATCCACACATGTATTAAGTTTTCGGTTAATACAATTCTAGCATGAATAATAAACATTTATCATGAAATAAGGAAATATATAATAACAACTTTATTATTGCCTCTAGGGCATATTTCCTTCAGTCTCCCACTTGCACTAGAGTCAATAATCTAGTTCATATCGCCATGTGATTAACACCCATAGTTCACATCGCCATGTGACCAACACCCAAAAGGTTTACTAGAGTCAATAATCTAGTTCACATCGCCATGTGATTAACACCCAAAGAGTACTATGGTGTGATCATGTTTTACTTGTGAGAGAAGTTTAGTCAATGGGTCTGTCACATTCAGATCCGTATGTATTTCACAAATTTCTATGTCTACAATGCTCTGCATGGAGCTACTTGATACGTCTCCGTCGCATCTACTTTTCCTAACGCTTTTCCTCTTGTTTGGGACTCTAATTTGCATGATTTGAGTGAAACTAACCCCGGACTGAGGCTATTTTCAGCAGAACTACCATGGTGTTGTTTTTATGCAGAAATAAAAGTTCTCGGAATGGAACGAAACTTTGGGAGGATTTTTTATATCAATAAAGAGAATTTATAGCGTTGGTTTCAGGGTCATCGGGGCCACCAGGTGGGGACAACCCACCGGGGCGCGCCTGCCCCCCAGGCGTGCCCCGGTGAGTTGTCCCCACCTGGTGGCCCCGATGACCCTAAAACCAATGCTATAAAATCACATTATTCCAGAAAAAATGGGGGAGAAAGAATTATCATGTTTCAGGAGACGGAGCCGCCGCCATCTCCTGTTCTTCGTCGGGAGGCCACATCTGGAGTCCGTTTGGGGCTCTGGAGAGGGGGATCTTTGATCTTCGTCATCACCAACCCATCTCCATCGCCAATTCCATGATGCTCCCCACCGGGAGTGAGTAATTCCTTCGTAGGCTCGCTGGTCGGTGAGGAGTTGTGTCGTGGAATTGTCATGTCAGATGTCCTAGCGTAAGGACTTAGGTGTGGAGCCATCACGACGTAGTTAGCTTGAAGGGGTTAAATGGGAAAAAGGGACACATAGAGTTTATACTGGTTCAGCCCCTCGCGGTGGAGGTAAAAGCCTAATCCAGTGTAGGGTGGTTATTGCTTGTTGCTTAGATTACCAGGGAGCGAATACGCTTTACGTAGTTCTCGATCTCTTCTTTTCCTGCCCTAACTAGCCGTCGGGTCATCCCTTTATATACACAGGTTGACATCCGGCGGCCTACAGAGTCCTGGCCGGCTCATAAACAACGTGTCCGGCTCGGTGACTAACTAAACATGCCTTACAATACAAGTTACTCATATGGCGGTTCATCCTCTTGGGCCTTCAGTCGCCTCTGGGTCTTGGGCCGTCAATAGGCTTGCTATGACCCGCCATCTCCATGGATAATCACCAATGGTATGACCCGGCCCCTCCTGGGCGATTCATACCCAATAGTTATATCCCCAACATTAGGCCCCAGGTTGATTTGAACTTGTTCATATCAATCTTCAATATCTGACTTGTAAGAATTTACATCACTTGTTGTAACCCGCCATGACGTCAGCTCTCAAAATCTTATTTAACCGCCATGACATCATTTCGCATTAACTCTGCACGAGGCCTATAACATCTTAACTGATCCTTATCTTAATAAACATCTCGAAAATTGAGGCGTCCGTATAGCCACATGATGATTTCGGCCTCCTCGACTCCCATGCATGCCTTGTATTCGCCCACCTTATAAATAAGGATAGGGATCTCTCTCATTTTGCCCTCGCTTCCTTCTTCGTCTTCCTCCTTCGCACAGCCCCACAAGCGCTCGAACTCCGCCGCCGCGACCTCCAACGCTGCACCAACCTAGGCTGCTGCATCGACCTGATTGGATCAGAGAACTCCAGTGCACCGCCGCTGCTCCTCATTACTTGTAAGTGCACCTTGCCCTTTCATCTCACATTTGTATTAGGGTTTGGGCCGTTCATCGGTGTTCTTGCCATTCTTCATCGCTTTCTTCCACTTTGATAGCTCTTTGATCCGAAGATGCCGTAGATCTTGTGCGGAAGTAGTTTTACCATCATTTTCAATACTAGAACATCATCTCTGCATAGAAAATCACATCTGAGCATCAAAGTTTTCCACTGTCGCCACCTTAGGTTTTATTTTCATTGTCTTTTCTGAACTGTCATAGATCTGAAATTATAGCTTTAACTTGTGAAATCTGTTTATCCACCACTTAGCAAAATTTTCACCTGATAGATTCAAAGCACTAAAAACTACACTGGCGGCTTATAACATAAACCATGACCCATCATATATCATTAGGCACGTTTAAGCCGCCATCATCCACTTAAGTCAATAATCCGGCCGTATCCTTCCGATTTAACCAAGCTAGCTTGTTCATCCTCATACATTAATCCTCCGGCTTAACAATCTGCATATTCTGAACTGGATCTCTATAGCTTTTATCCTTGTATAGCGGTTTAAACAATAATTTGTAACTCGCCAGATATCTACCGGGTTTAATAACATCTTGAATCGCCTTGTGTAGGTTGTGCACTCAATCATGACCAAGACCGTTACGTCATGCGATTGGGTCCCATCCATTGTCACCGAGGCAATGCTCGAGGATTAGGTCAGAATTGGTTTCTTACCATCCAAAGACATCATTCACCGGCGTGCTCCTAAACCGGATGAAGCCAAACCTCAGCCGCAAGACGACGAAGTTATCGTTTTCACCGATCACATGAACCGGGGCTTCTCACCGCCCGAATCAAAATTCTTTCGTGATGTTCTGCATTTTATGCAACTTCATCCTCAAGATATCGGGCCCAATTCCATTTCCAATATTTGCAATTTCCAAGTTTTCTATGAAGTATACCTTCAAGAAGAACCTAGTGTTGACCTCTTCAAAGATTATTTTTACCTGAGCCGCTAGAACGAATTTACTGACGGTCCCAGCCAAGAACTTGGAGGGATCTCAATTCAGCGATGCAAAGACACCATTTTCCCTTATGCTTTGCTTCCAAGCCATCCCAAAGATTGGAATCAAACCTGGTTCTACTGCAAAGATACTTCTCCTACTGATGAAAATCCCTTACCAGGCTATCATGACCAACGGCTCAACCCGAAGTATCCTCTTCCCGGCCGACTTACCACTGCTAAACGGGCCAAACTTGCACCTACCTTCTCAAAGGTTAGGGCATTATTGGGCAATGAATTAACCAGGATTGATATGGTTCGGTGCTGGGTAGCTTGGAGGATCATACCTTTAAGCCGCCAGCCCGGTTTAATGTGTACATATATTGGCGACACCAAAGATCCACTGCGTTACAGTTCAACATGTTTGACTGACAAAGCCATCAATGAAATAACCAAGACTCTTCTCAATGAAAGCTTGGAGAGCTGCATCAGAGTGGGTCTGAATCCCTTCTGCACACTTAACCCGGCACCGGAGGTAAGTCTGTCTGGTTTATATACTTTATTTCATTGCTCATAGAATCTGGAAATCCCCAACCTTTATTATAATCTTTCTCAGGTTGGATCCACTTTCTAGGATAAGATATATGATGAAAAAGCTGCCAAGAAAGCCAAGGCTAAGACTAAAGCCATGAAGAAGAACAAAAAGAAATCCACTGCTTCTGACACGTTTAACGTGGATGAAGATGAAGAGTCGGAGGTAGACCTTGATTCCCTCGGCTCCTTTTCATCTATCTTATTAACACTGATTACTATCAGGATGATGCGGAGAGCAGCCAGGAGGTTGATGATGAGGTAACCATTATTTCCTCCGACTCAGAGCCCTTGCCAAGACAGAAAATTCGACGCGTGATCCCGAAAGTAAGGTTTTCTCACCCTTTAGCTCACATGGATCCTAACTTTATTTTGAAGCAACAACAACATGAGAACCGGTGCAGAACCCAAACCAGTGGAGGCGGAGAACTTTCCTCCGGCTTACCTAACACGCCATCCCCACGCAAACGCAGAAATGAGGTATTCAAAAATTCCGACTCTTATTTATTTCAAAACAGCCTTTATTCATACAGTACTTCATGCTTCTGACTAAAGTTACCAGGGGACCTCTCAGTCTTTGTCCGGTGATTCATCTCAGACTCTACTACCGCCTTTCAAGACTGCCCCTAGGTACCAACTTTTAATCTGTGTCTTTCAACATCTCTAAATTCATACTGACTTTCTGAATCCTCTTGAAGTGGAAAAGCAAAGGCTAGCAAAAAGGCCAAAGTGAACAAACCCACAAAAAACCCCAAGCCTCATGAACCGGAAAAGCAAGCACCAATTTTTTAGGCCTCCATGCAACAACCGGATGATCCTACTGATGACCCACCACCAGAAAATCGTGGTACCTCTGCTGACCCTATGGTTGCTAATCCCTTGGTTGCTGAACCGCCAAGCCCAACTAAGCCTCCAAAACCAAACACTGAGGAAGTTGTGGTTACTGGCACTGGTTTTCAAGAACCGGGGAACCCTGTTGCTCTGGATAAACATTCTGCCAAGGAAGAACTGATGGAGAGGCGCAAGGTCAAATTTGACATGGCCAATTACTTGCATCTGAACATTAGTGAAATTCTCTACGGCTATCTTAATCAAGTACACAACAGTCGCGATCTGGAGATTGACATGGTAAAGCACATGCATCAGAAACATGAGGTATTTAACTCTTGCTCTCATATGAAATATATTCCTTTAGCCCCCAAGTCTACTAAATATGATAGAGTAAAATATACTGTAGACTTGTTAGATAGCCTTTTAGCTGTGCATCTGAGTCAGAACCTGTATCCCCCAAGGGCCGGCTTAAACTACTAAGTTAAACCGGTTCTTCAGTTAATAATGATCAACCTTGCATCAGTAGTCCCCAAGGGCCGGTTGAATCTATCAGAATAAACCGGGACTTATCATTTGATAAAAAATCTCATCTAGTCATCCTTGCACACCCAGTAAACTTTGATAAACGGTGAACCGGGGTCATCTATCATTGCATCATAAAACAAGCTTTGCATCCATTAGTCCCCAAGTGCCAAGTGCCGTTGCTTGCAAAGGGCTTGGGACCTATCAATATATATAACTCCATAAAGAAACTTTCTGCACCCATTAGCCCCCAAGTGCCAAGTGCCACTGCTTGCAAAGGGCTTGGGACTTTAGCTATATCTATTGTTTCATAATTGTTCATATTTGATTTGACTTTTTCTTTCAGGAAGCATCCAGTCAATTTCAATCTCAGCTGACTGACTTGAAAACCCGGCTTGAAACACAAGAAGCTGAGACCCGGAAGGCTGACTCCAAGTTCAAGTTTAGCTTGGATGAAAATGAAAAACTCAAGACTGAGTTAGACACTGAGAAAGCCGCCTGGGCTGAAGAGAGGGCTGCCCTGATCCAAAGGGCTGAGAAAGCTGAGGCCTCTTTAGAGGAGGTCACAACCGAACTCACCGGCTTGAAGCATCATATCAACCAGATGACTTTTCTATTTTTTGGTAAGATAATTTTATATCTCAATGACTTTCGCTCTCCTTGTTATAAACCGCCAAGGGACTCAATCATAATACCCACATGCAGGTCCCAGTAGCAGCAATCTTGGGAAAGAAATGCTGATAAAGCTCAAGGTGGTTTATACATTAGTAGAACAACCGTATACCGGAGCTCAACGCACAATAGCCGCCATCTCCCCAAGCAAACAAACACCATATCTTCTTAGTGATGTGTTAAGCAGTCTTTCTGTCTTGCCAGCCAGAATTGAAGAAAACAAGCGATCGGCTGCTAGAGCCAGTGCCATTACAGCTTTAAGCCGGGCAAAGGCATGGCAATCAGAACTAGACCCGACCAAGCTAGCCACTGGCTACCCTAGTTTAAAAGAGGACGTGTCTCCTTTTGACAAGAAAGATTTTGCTGCCTGTGTGAAGGAGATGCGTCCTTTAGCGAGCCTGCTTGCTGAAGAAACAAATCTGTCCAAGTATCAGGCGGCTTACACCGCAGAGAATCAGAAGATGCCCACGCCGGCTTACAAGATTGCAGATCTTATCCCTCCAATTCGTAAGCATACTTTTGCCCCGGAAATCGATCAGTCTGAGCTTATCGATGATGATGCGGAATTTCAAGCCTTGACTGGTATCAATTGGTCATTACCTGACTTCTAGACGGTGGAGGGAGAAGACGAACCGGCACGGGATGACCCAGAGGCTTCAAACCGCCAAGGCCAGGAGAACTGATCCACTGGACGGTTCTTTACTTGCACCACCAGGAACTGTTTGGAAAACAATTATCCATTTGGGCTCACGGAGCCATGTAATAGGCTAGTTAAATATTGATCTGCCATGCCATCGTGCATGTTTTGTTTGCATAACACTGCTGATCCATCATTGGGAGATCCGCCACTTATGCTTTTATGGTATTATCAATTATGCAGGTCTGATTTGTCGTTTTCCCTGTATATAAACAGACAACAAGTGCCCTGGTGGTTTACCCCAGGGCGGGTCACAGTACCCAAAAAGCCACTGATGACTAAATAGTCCACAATCAAGGCTAGTTTGTCAAAACCTCATATAACAAAATAAATATCATACCTGTGATATTTGATCATACTGCTGACTTATCAAATGTCGTGTAGTAAGGGTAATATCCCAAAGACAGAAGCACAACACCTTGTTCAATGTATTCATACTGCCGGCTTACAACGCCGCATGCAGCAAGGGGCAAAATCCCAAAATTTTGAGCACACCACTCTAAGTATATAACCATTATACCCTAGCGACTTAAAGTCTACAACCAGGCCGGGTAAATAACACTCCGGATAAAGTCATACATGAACCATAAGGCAACATGGCCCTCATTGTTTTTTCAACCATGTATTGACATGTCACAAGAGACAAAACTCAAGAATGTTCAAACCAAAGACAAAATCATAAAACAAGGCTTTCATAGGCCGCCGAGCCTAAAACTCAAGTGCTTTCATGGCCCGCATAGCCGCTAAGTTAAACCTTCATTCAAACCTTGTAAGCCGGACCTCACATGACCAATCGCCGTTTTAACATTGACAAGTTCAAGGTCTTTATAAGATTGACTGTCAAGAGTTCGGCGAGTCATTCCAGGATTACCTGGGCGGAGTGGCAGACTTACAAAGGCAGGATACCCAGATTTTTTGGTGAATACACCCGGCGTCCAAGCCGATGAAAGCTCTGTTCTTTGAACAAAAAGCCCCCAAGTAAAAGTTCACTCCAGGCATATAAGCCCGATTCAGAGCTATGCTCAATGAGGAGGATACCCCCCAAGTATATTTTAATCATGGCGTACAAGCCGGATTAAGAGGGTAGTCATAGCTATGCTCAATGAGCAGGAAGCCCCCAAGTGATCGTATGAAGTGACAATAAAGACTCATATTCTGAGAAATGAAATGACAGAGGCCCTGAATTATCAGGGATGCCGACTTTATTATATTCATGATAATATATACATTGATAAAGTATGTACATCATAAGAGCCAGTGGCTCAGGTGTAATAAGGCCAAAGATGAGCAAAATTCCATGGCCGGCGGGTCTCCTCCTCTGACATGCGTGAGTCCTTGTGGTCTCGAACATCGATAAGGTAGTATGACCCATTGTTCAGATTCTTGCTGACCATGAAGGGCCCTTCCCAAGGTGGGGATAGCTTGTGCATGTCAGTTTGATCCTGGATGAGCCGGAGAACCAAATCGCCTTCTTGAAAGGTCCTGGTTTTAACCCGGCGGCTGTGATAACGACGCAGATCTTGCTGGTAAATAGCCGAACGAGCCTCCGCAAGGTCACGCTCCTCATCTAACAAGTCAATAGCATCCTGACGTGCTTTCTCATTGTCATCTTCAACATAAGCCGCCACACGAGGTGAATCGTGACGTATGTCACTGGGAGAACCGCCTCAGCTCCGTAAACCATAAAGAAAGGCGTATAACCCATAGATCTGTTGGGGGTGGTATTGATACTCCAAAGCACTGAGGGCAACTCCTCCACCCAACAACCCGGTGTTCTCTGCATAGGAACCATAAGTCGGGGCTTGATACCTCTCAAGATTTCTTGATTAGCTCGTTCACCTTGGCCATTAGACTGGGGGTGAGTCACTGATGATACATCAAGCCGGATATGCTCTTGTTGACAGAATTCTTTCATTGCTCCTTTAGACAAATTAGTACCATTATCAGTAATGATACTATGAAGATATCCAAAATGAAAGATCACCTTTTTGATGAATTGAACCACCGTGACTGCATCACATTTGCTGACCCGCTCAGCCTCAACCCACTTTGTAAACTTGTCGACAGCCACCAAGAGGTGGGTCTTTTTATCCTTGGACCTTTTGAAGGGCCCAACCATATCCAGCCCCCAGACTGCAAATGGCCAAGTAATTGGAATCATCCTCAATTCTTGAGCCGACACATGAGCTCGCATTGAAAATTTCAGACAACCGTCACACTTACTGACCAAATCTTCTGCATCAGCATGAGCCGCCAGCCAATAAAACCCATGACAAAAAGCCTTAGCAATGAGAGATTTAGAGCCGGCACGATAACCGCAATCTCCTTCATGAATCTCCCTTAAAATTTCACGGCCCTCCTTAGGAGAAACGCATCGTTGAAACACCCCTCTAACATTGCATCTGTGAAGCTCACCATTTACAATAGTCATTGACTTAGACCTCCGGGTTATCTGCCTGGCCAAAGTTTCATCCCGAGGTAACTCGCCCCGGGTCATGTAAGCCAAATACGGAACAGTCCAATCAGGGATAACATGAAGATCCGCCACCAACTGTGCCTCCGGGTCAGGAACTGCTAAGGCCTCCTCCGTAGGAAACTTCACTGATGGGTTATGCAAAATATCAAGGAAAATATTAGGGGGGACCGGCTTACGCTGAGACCCCAGCCGGCTTAACGCATCAGCTACTTCATTTTTCCTCCGATCAACATGCTCCACTTGATATCCCTTGAAGTGACCGGCAATAGTATCAACCTCTCAACGATAAGCCGCCATGAGTGGATCCTTTGAATCCCAAGTCCCTGACACTTGCTGAGCCACCAAATCTGAGTCGCCAAAACATCTTACCTGGCTTAGATTCATCTCTTTAGCCATCCGAAGACCATGGAGTAAGGCTTCATTCTCAGCTGCATTATTAGTACAAGGGAACATCAACCTTAAAACATAACAAAATTTATCACCTCTGTGGGGAAGTCAATATAACTCCAGCCCCCGAGCCTTCCAACTGCCTGGATCCATCAAAATGAATAGTCCAATATGTATTATCCGGCTTATCCGCAGGCATCTGCAACTCTGTCCAATCATGGATGAAGTCCATAAGTGCTTGAGATTTTATAGCCGTCCGAGGCACATATTTCAAACCATGGGGTCCAAGCTCAGTGGCCCACTTAGCTACCTAACCTGTAGCTTCTCTGTTTTGAATAATACCCCCAAAGGAGTAGAGCTAACCACAGTGATGGGATGACCAAGGAAATATTGTTTCAATTTGTGACTAGCCATGAACACGCCATAAACCAGCTTCTGCCAATGTGGGTATCTCTGCTTAGACTCAACGAGCACCTCACTGACATAATAAACCGGCCTTTGAATCCGATACTCCTTGCCTGACTCCTTCCTTTCAACCACAACTACCACACTGACAACCCTATTGTTTGCAGTCACATATAACAGCAAGGGCTCCTTCTCAATGGGAGCTCCAAGAACCGGTAGCTCAGCCAGTTTATTCTTAAGTGCCTCAAACGCCTCATTAGTAGCATCGCTCCAGATAAAGTTATCTGTCTTTTTCATCATTTGATACAAAGGGATAGCCTTATCTCCCAGGCGACTTATAAACCGGCTCAAAGCCGCGATACGACCCGCCAAACGCTGGACATCATTGATACATGCCAGCTTAGCCAAAGAGATGACAGCCTTGATCTTCTTCGGGTTAGCTTCAATGCCTCTCTCAGACACCAATAAACCCAATAACTTGCCTGCTGGTACGCCAAAAACACACTTGGCCGGGTTAAGCATCATCTTGTAGACCCGAAGATTGTCAAAGGTCTCCTTCAGATCCTCAATCAATGTCTCCTTCTTCATGGATTTCACAACAATATCATCCACATAAGCATGAACATTGCACCCAATCTGGCCATGGAGGCAATTCTGAACACACCATTGGTAAGTCGCCTGGGCACTCTTGAGCTCAAAAGGCATAGACACATAGCAGAAGGCTCCAAAGGGAGTGATGAAGGCTGTCTTCTCCTGGTCCTTAACTGCCATTTCTATCCGATGATAACCAGAGTAAGCATCCAAAAAACTCAAGCGCTCACAACCCGCCGTAGCATCAATAATCTGATCAATACAAGGGAGAGCAAAAGGATCAGCCGGATAGGCCTTGTTAAGGTCTATATAATCCACACACATATGCCAAGTGCCATTTTTCTTAAGTACTAGCACCGGGTTAGCTAACCACTCAGGATGAAAAACTTCAATGATGAACCCTGCCGCCTAGATCCGGGCCACCTCTTCACTAATTGCGTTGCGCCTTTCCTCATTAAACCAACGAAGAGACTGTTTGACCTGCTTAAACTTGGGATCCACATTAAGAGTGTGCTCAGCGAGTTCCCTCGGTACACCTGACATGTCAGAAGGCTTCTATGCAAAGATGTACCAGTTCTCATGGATGAACTCGATGAACGCACTTTCCTATTTCGTATCCATATTAGCACTGATGCTGAACTGCTTTGATGAATCGCCAGGAAAAAAATCAACCA
The DNA here is from genome assembly GCF_002162155.2 of Triticum dicoccoides. Taxonomy (NCBI): domain Eukaryota; kingdom Viridiplantae; phylum Streptophyta; class Magnoliopsida; order Poales; family Poaceae; genus Triticum; species Triticum dicoccoides. The sequence goes on from NC_041391.1 coordinate 511,514,907, forward strand.
TCTTAGTATCATCTTCCAACTTATACTTCATTAAGGGCTCAGTCTCTGTGGTTGGCTTCTGTGGCACCCCGACTCAGAGAAACCGGAACGCCCCGTATTCCAACCCAGAGATCGAGGAGAAGTCTTCTGGAATACGACACTGCTTAGCATAGAACAGACCAGCTTTCTATTATTACACGAATAATGAATACAAGGTCTCCGATATTACAATGACTAACATCGGCACGACGACACTACGCCATCCTCAGTTTCCCTATGCAAGCAGCATAACAACTCGAAGCAGCGGAATAACTCTAGCAGCGGAACAACGACGACGGTGGTGAACTCCACTCTGCAGGGACTCTGGCTGGAATGCTTATCCTAGCTCGCACAAACCGAAACCACGACAAGCAAGCAATCAAATCCGGCATGACCTGCAAACTAGCATGACACGCCAGGTCAGTATATTGAATGTACTTGCAAGCTCACAATAGACCAGAAGCATTCAAGACAGACAACAACATGGCAAATACAGGTTAAACAGGAATTAACATGAGATCACCAGAACAATATTAACATGGCATGACCAACATAAACACGATACAACTATCACAACATGAACATAATAATCCGACAATACTAGCATGCAACATGATGACACCATATGCACCACTTATCCTACTCGGTTACCTCGTAACCAACACATGCATCACTTACCATCCTCGGACATCACACAATCATCTCAGGATCAAATCAAGCTTGGCATAAACAATACCGTAGAGATCATTAAATAACCACAAGGAGCTTGATCTTTACCCACGACTCTCGTATAACATCATGAATATACAACAACTTGGTATCCTCGATACCACCGTGATCTTTACGGCGATCACAACCACGACCAACACCGGGTCCCAAACCGTGATCCTTACGGCGATCACAACCCGACCAGTACATGGCCCGCGATCCTTACGGCGATCACAACCCGACCAACATTTGGCCAACTTATCTCACTGTTATTAAGCACATTATTCTTATTACTGTTGACCCATGGTGTGACCTACTCTTGAACTGGGCCCTTATCCGCGGGCGCGGCTATCGATAGGTTAATATACACTCTGTAGAGGTTAGTACACTGTACCCACACTATGGAACCCATGGCCTCGCCCTCCCATTTAGGTGGACCAATGGCGTTCCGACAAAACTGATCTACTGCCATGACACTCTCTTGGCCACTCCGACTCACTCCTCACTGAGGTTAGTCATGGGTGGCCCCGTGCCTACCTCCAGACACAACAACCACCGCCGTGGCCCGTCTCACACGGGGACATGGATCCAAAAACTAACTCAACAACGGGCACACAAGGTTATGCTTGCCTACCGGGCCAGGGTACAGCACACCCATAACCTTCCCTCGTTGGAGGCACCGACGAGAGGCACGACAATAGACCCAGTTAGGACCGTCCCATACCGGTAAGCGTGGTTGCACTGGTCAGCATCGATTCAGCGGCACCATGACTCAGCCAACAGTTGTTCAAGTTCAATTTAATCCGGTTAACTTGAATGCAAATAAGTTGAGCCATGATCAAATGCATGAACATGATATCAACATCATCATGAGAGTATCACATAACTTTCCACCATATCAATAATACATCATATTCACTGAGCATCGCATACCGACTAGCATGACCATCTCCAACATCAACATGTACTACTAACCAGCATAATCATATGAAAGCTAATACTAACAGGTATAACATGATCACAGAGTATAAGATAACATAGCACAAAAGTGAACATGCAAATCTGAACATTACCGGAACAACGATAACCATATTTTCAACAAGCAAATATTTACTAAAGATTCAAGTTGAAAACCATGGCTACTGCATGACTATCATGCAAGTGGGTATTGTGGCTTGCCTGGGGATGAAGAAGGCACCGGGGAGAAGTGCGGTGAAGCCGCGGAAAGATTCGCCGGAAACAGTTCTCTCTCGGAGGGACTGTTTATGCGCAAGGGCAAAAATGTTCTTTTCACAGTGTCAAACCATAGTGAAAGAGACACCAACAGAAAGGGCTCGACGAGACGAAGAAGTAGGCTTTGGAATCACCTCATTTGGAGTTACGGTTGCGGAGATATAAGGTGTTGAACATCAGGGACCAATCTATGAATAAAACTTCAACAAACAAGTCCCTGGACGCAAAAACTGAAAGCGTATTTGGCAGAATATGCCTTCAGTTAAGTGACGTGGCAAGGTGGGGCCGGGGCTGGACAACGCCTGAGGGGCTGACTGGTGGGGTCCATGCGCAGGGGATGGGGCCCGCCTGGCCAGCTGGAGGGGGGCACGGGCGCTGTCTTCTTCCTCCCATGCCTCTGTTCCTCTCGTGGAATAGAGCAGGGGCAGGGGAAGGAAGCGGCGAGGGGGCCAGCCGGCTCCGGCCATCTCTGGCCGAGCCGAGGGCACCGGTGGGACCGGGGCAACGAGGGGGTCCCGTTAAGAGGTAGCACGGCCGCCGGGGAGGAGAGGGCTGGAGGGGAGGAGCGGCGCCATGGAGAGGACAGGAAGCTTCAGGCGAGGTGGCTTCGGGTGACTCGGGCGGTCTCCGTCGAGGGGGTTGGGCGGATGAGTGGAGAGAGGGGAGTGTGATGGACATGGAGGGGAGGCGAGGGGAGGCCTGTGGTGGCCGGACCCAAGCCGAGGCCGAGGCGGCCATGGACGGTGACGGCGAACAACGGCGGGATGCCGTGATTCCAGAGGGCAAACTAGGCGGGGGAGGGGCTTGTGAGCTGCGGGAGGACTCGGGGCACGCTTATATAGCCGAGGGAAGGCTCTGGAGCATCGCTAGCGAGCTTGAGCAGTGCTCTAATGGAGGACAGAGGCGGGGCACAGCACGGGCATGGCACTAGCGGCGGATTTATGGCGAACCACGACGAGGCTCGGACGCCGGGCGACTCAGTCGAGCCCGGGCGAGCTCCTGGACAAGGTTTGAGATCGAGACGAGGAGGGAGGAGACGAGCATAGTGGACGGAACAAGCCAGAGCACGCCTGCGACCATGACGCAAGCGTGATCACCACGCACACTGGCGCAAGCGGCGCCCTTTGGCGTGGCCAACCATGTCCAGTGGATGGACCTTGGTGCCCTTAGTCCAACTAAAGAAATAAATCGGTCCAGGGGCAAAGAAGAGACTTGCAGTTATCTCCAAAAGTAAATCAGTAAGAAGGTGTTTGTAACTTGTTGTGGTAAACCAGCTAGGTAAATCAGTAACTAGCTTGTCTGGGAGGTTTAGCTATCGAAGTAAATTCATCCTGGGGGTTTTGAGGGTAAAAGGATCAATTTTTACTGTAGTTGCTTCACGACTGCATACTTGGTCCAGAAATGAAGATCATGATGGTGCACTCACATGGAGTGTCCACTTAAGCTCAAATTTGGCAAGGCTTAGGAATTTGGACATATGAAGATGATGTAAAAAGATCATGCCAAATGGACAAGCCAAAATAGCACTTGCTTCACAAACATCATTTCTGTGCAGAAACTTGGAATAATTATGGTGATCAAATGGCTCATTGAAATGATTCCAAAATTTGTGGAGAGATGTTTTATTGGTATAAGAATGATCTGGTAATTTATCAGGATTTTTGAAGTAATATAAGATATACTTGCTTCACAACCTGAAAATATTGTCAGAAACAAAGATTTGCTCCTGTGCTCACATAGATGATTGTATGGGGCTGAAAATGGGTGTAAGGGAATAATATGAGCACATTAAGGAGTGTGCAAAATATTAACTCATTTGGGTACTCCTAGCTAGTACTTCCTTCACAAAGCCTTATGTCTGACAAAAACTTTGAAAATTCATTGAGGAAGATTGGCTAGGCAAATAAATTTTAACTTGTGCATGAGGTAATTATTTGGACATATAAACATGCCCAAAAATCTTGGGAGTCAATAGGAGAAATATAAATGTCACTTCCTTCACAAAGTGCCATTCAGGGCAAAATAGGAAATGAATTATTGGGGAATTATTTTTGAACATGGCAATGAAAAGTTTTGCCATATTTGATCAAGATATGACCCAAAAAATTTATGAGAATTATTTGGGAATTTTAGGAGTGATGTAAATATAGGTTGCTTCACAACCTAGGGCAATATGAGTTATTCCTTTAATAGAAAAGGAATATTCCCAATAAAAAGAATATTGGGATTTGGTCCAAGGTGGAAATGGAAGGGTCTAGAGAAATATTTGGGAATGACAAGCCACTCTGGAAGCAAAGAAGAGGGCATCTTCTTCAGTTTCCAGACCACAAAGCCACGGAAAAAGAAAACTCAGGCAAAAACCTCGGAAAAACAAAAGAAAAAGAAAGGGCCAAAAATCAGGCTGTCACAAACCTTACCCCCTTAAAGAAATCTCATCCTCGAGATTTGGTTACTCGGGGAACAAGTATGAATATTCTGACTTAAGGAAACCGTTTCCAACTCGGGTATCCTTTTTCCTTTATTGTTGTTCCCATTAAATTTTTATCCGACTGGCCCTGGGGTGGTTTGATTCACTGTATCCTCATTCTGAAAGATCTTACCTGGCTTGCTCATGCTTATATAGGCTCCAATTTATTTTTAGATCTGCTGACTAGCTGAGTGTGATTTAATTATCACGACTGAAATATATATCCGTCTTACAAATCCAAAAGTGATTTCCACTGGGTGTGCCACCCGGCACTGACAACCTTTCATGTAATGATGATCAGATTTTTCTGATGAAAACTGAAGCTCTAACTCATTGCATTGGATTTATCCACTAAATGCAGGTCCTTTGGGTTCCAAATAGTGAGTTAAAACATAACCGTTTCCTGACATATTCTGACTCATCGCAGAAGTTTCTGAATCATCCTGACTGGTTCCACCGCCGTGAGTATCGGATCCATACCAAATATTTGATTGTCTCCTATTGCGGCTAGCATAAAGGGTTTGGCCTGTATGATAATATTTGCAGACTTGACTGACGGTGGTTCTGACGGAAAAATTTTGTTCACGACAGGCTATCCATGAGGATTCATATAAGTGAGGACTCAGGCTTCCAGATTGATATTCCTCATGCCGATTACTCATGTTGTAGGCATATCCATGTGGATCAATACTGACTTAGACTGCCCGGGGGATCTGCACCATGGGGCCGTGTACAATTTTCATACCTGCATCACCGGTCTTGCTCTTTCATTATTGTTTTCTTGGTCTGGATCTTTGGCTGAAAGAGCTGGGCCATATTGTTTCTTCATATGACCATAGGTACTGTCGGTGCAATTTTTCGGCAATCGTAGCTTATCCTCATTTTTCTGACAGGGTAACCCATTAAATGGCAGGTTCAACACCTCTCAAATTCCGATCATTCGGAAATGATCATCTGAAACCCTTGCAAGAAATCGGCAAATAAATCAGTAGCCACCAGAACGGTCTTTACAACTCAGATCTGGGACATTACTGAAATAACTCAACCATGGCTCAGGACGGCTAAAAAGCAGCTCAGAGCATGAGACCGGGTTGATAAGAAGAAGGTGGCAGATCCCTAAAATAGCCAAAAAGTAGCTATAGGGCTACTGTCGCAAAAAGAAATTCAACAACTATACGAGACGACCGAAAAGCAGCTCAGACCTCGTGACAGTCGTTGAAGAGAGAAACAAAAATAGGCATCCACCCTGGATAGCTAGAAACAGCTCAGATCACAGGCGTGGTGCCGTCATTGGAGAAAAAGGGGACAAGGGCTCATGAGGATCATTTTCCAGGTTCACGGGTACTTGTATTGAGATCATTGATGTCGTCAATCCTCATAATCCTTTGTCACACTACGGTGTATACTGGCTTTCTTCTATTAACCATCCTCATGTGGTTATTAGATCCACATCCGAGTGACTTGTAAGATCTTGATGGTATGCTCATTGCATATATATGAGGATCTCATTCCCTTGACAGACATGTATTCTGACTGATTCTTGATTCTGACCAAAATGTTGCGGATCTGATTCTTGGGATTCACTGCCATATGCTGTCAATTCACAGCGTACTACTTTGTACCAATGTCTTACTAAGGAGGATGGGCTGGCTTGTGCTCGAAACTTTCATCGGACAGCTTGCTGAAGAAGACTGAATATCGTGCTTCAGAAGCTTACCCCCTTAAAGACTTTGCTGGGGAAAGACTCAGTACCTTATGCCGGAAGCTGTTGCGGTTGCTTAGTGAAGAAGGCAGAGTACCTTGCATGGGGAATCATCTACGTATCGTACTGAGGAAGATAGATAAATCTTGGCTTGGAAGCTTCTCTGGTATCTTGCGAGGGAAGACTGGGTTGCTTACACCAGAAGCTTCTTATTGTGACATGCGGACCGATTTCCACATATATAACCATCTGAATATTTTTGCTATTGATTTCTTGCATGAAACAGGGTTTTGCAGGACTATCCTCCTTTCTGAGTATATGCCATATTTTTGCTGGCTTCCGGGTATATCATGCGTAAAAATCATCCTCAACGAAAAATTAAACTTGTATCTGAGCCATACCTTTGATAATCTTCTGCCAGCCTTGCACACAATTTATCTTCTTGCTGATTTAATCTTTTTATTGTCATGAGTGTACGCTAATGCAAACTTGATACTGACAGTCCATCCAGGATTTCTTTTGCATCCAGACAAGATATTCCCAATTTCACTGCAGTCAGCTGATAATTCCATTTTGTTTAGCTAAATTTCCAAACGCATTTCTTGCTGACTCTTCGGGTCCGGTGTCGGCTGACGAGCAACTTTAATAGGGGAAAAATTTGTAACACCGAAGGCCCAAAGAAAGGAACAACAGAAACGACTAAAACAAAAGCACACAAGCATTCTACTAATATAATTAATCAAGCAATCATCACATATTACTGCTACTCACACAATAATATGCATGCACACCTAAGCACACAAATCTCGCGGAAACTCCGGTATTACGATCTAGCATGCTGTGACGATGTGCACGAGGATGAATAAATGTGTGGAAGAACTGGTGTAAACAGCGCTACACCAAGTGCTAGCTTAGTCAGATAGCAACCTGGACTAGCTCAGAGGCGAGGACGTACTTGGTAACCATGCAGTGGGACACGAAGGTCGCAACCACATCATTATCAAGCGGACGGAGAAAGACCCGAACTCGTCCAAGAAATAGGATTGCGGGGAAAAACTGAGGCTGCTGACATTGCCCTTTCTTGATAACTAAGATCATTAAGGGTTGTCAAAATAAAAGAACGATCCGGGATAGAAACATGTCCATCACCGAAATGATAGACGGGGCTGAAAGAAACATTGGCGCGATACCTGAGCACCATTTTTGCAAATAGTGTCGGGATCACTTGGCATCACTCTGCCGGGACAGAAATGACACCAAACACCGAAAGAAAAATGGACTGGGGAAATGCAAAGGTTGAGCTGTAGTGGATCCGAACCGATGCCAGCTACACTCACCAGATAAACCGTTAGCGACTAAATAATAATCTATATGCATGCTATGCGACAAACAAATCTAGCAATCAAGTGCAATAAACCAACTGGGGTCTATACTACCGCTTTCTAACGTTCGCTCGGTCTAGGGCGTCCTACAACCAGACCTGCTCTGATACCAAGCCTGTGGCACCCCGGCTCAGAGAAACCAGAACGCCCCGTATTCTAGCCCAGAGATCAAGGAGAAGTCTTCTGGAATACGGCACTGCTTAGCATAGAACAAACCAGCTTTCTGTTATTACACGAATAATGAATACAAGGTCTCCGATATTACAATGACTAACATCGGCACGGCGAAACTACGCCATCCTCAGTTGCCCTATGCAAGCAGCATAACAACTCGAAGCAGCGGAATAACTCTAGCAGTGGAACAACGGCGACGGTGGTGAACTCCACTCCGCAGGGACTCTGGCTGGAACGCTTATCCTAGCTCGCACAAACCGAAACCACGAGAAGCAAGCAATCAAATCCGGCATGACCTGCAAACTGGCATGACACGCCAGGTCAGTACATTGAATGTACTTGCAAGCTCACAATAGACTAGAAGCATTCAAGACAGATAACAACATGGCAATTACAGGTTAAACAGGAATTAACATGAGATCACCAGAACAATATAACATGGCATGACCAACATAAACACGATACAACTATCAAAACATGAACATAATAATCAGACAATACTAGCATGCAACATGATGACACCATATGCACCACTTATCCTACCCGGTTACCTCATAACCAACACATGCATCACTTACCATCCTCGGACATCACACGGTCATCTCAGGATCAAATCAAGCTTGGCATAAACAATACCGTAGCGATCATTAAATAACCACAAGGAGCTTGATCTTTACCCACGACTCTCGTACAACATCACGAATATACAACAACTCGGTATCCTCGATACCACCGTGATCTTTACGGCGATCACAACCACGACCAACACCGGGTCCCAAACCGTGATCCTTACGGTGATCACAACCCGACCAATACATGGCCCGTGATCCTTACGGCGATCACAACCCGACCAACACTTGGCCAACTTATTTCATTGTTATTAAGCACATTATTCTTATTACTGTTGACTCATGGTGTGACCTACTCTCGACCTGGGCCCTTATCCGGGGGCGTGGCTATCGATAGATTAATATACACTCTGCAGAGGTTAGTACACTATACCCACACTACGGAACCCATGGCCTCTCCCTCCCATTCGGGTGGACCAACGGTGTTCTGACAAAACCGATCTACTGCCATGACACTCTCCCGGCCACTCCGACTCACTCCTCACTGAGCTAAGTCATGGGTGGCCTCGTGCCTACCTCCAGACACAACGACCACCGTCGTGGCCCGTCCCACACGGGGACACGGATCCAAAAACTAACTCAACAACGGGCACACAAGGTTATGCTTGCCTACCGGGCCAAGGTACAACACGCCCATAACCTTCCCTCATTGGAGGCACCGGCGAGAGGCACGACAATAGACCCAGTTAGGACCGTCCCATACCGGTAAGAGTGGTTGCACTGGTCATCATCGATTCAGCGGCACCATGACTCAGCCAACATTTGTTCAAGTTCAATTTAATCCGGTTAACTTGAATGCAAATAAACTGAGCCATGATAAAATGCATGAACATGATATCAACATCATCATGAGAGTATCACATAACTTTCCACCATATCAACAATAAATCATATTCACTAAGCATCGCATACCGACTAGCATGACCATCTCCAACATCAACATGTACTACTAACTAGCATAATCATATGAAAGGTAATACTAACAGGTATAACATGATCACAGAGTATAAGACAAGATAGCACAAAAGTGAACATGCAAATCTGAACATTACCGGAACAAGGATAACCATATTTTCAACAAGTAAATATTTACTAAAGATTCAAGTTGAAAACCATGTCTACTGCATGACTATCATGCAAGTGGGTATTGTGGCTTGCCTGGAGATGAAGAAGGCACCGGGGAGAAGTGCGGTGAAGCCGCGAAAGATTCGCCGGAAATAGTTCTCTCTCGGAGGGGCTATTTACGTGCAAGGGCAAAAAGGTCATTTTCACAGTGTCAAACCATAGTTAAAGTGCCACCAACAGAAAGGGCTTGACGAGACAAAGAAGTAGGCTTTGGAATCACCTCATTTGGAGTTACGGTTGCGGAGATATAAGGTGTTGAACATCAGGGACCAATCTGTGAATAAAACTTCAACAAACAAGTCCCTGGGCGCAAAAACTGAAAGCGCATTTGGCAGAATACGCCTTCACTTAAGTGACATGGCAAGGCGGGGCTGGGGATGGGGCCCGCCTGGCCAGCTGGAGGGGGGCACGGGCGCTGTCTTCTTCCTCCCGTGCCTCTGTTCCTCTCGTGGAACAGAGCAGGGGCAGGGGAAGGAAGCGGCGAGGAGGCCGGCCGGCTCCGGCCATCTCTGGCCGAGCCGAGGGCACCGGCGGGACCGGGGCGATGAGGGGGTCCCGTTAAGAGGTAGCACGACCGCCGGGGAGGAGCGACGCCATGGAGAGGACAGGAAGCTTCGTGCGAGGTGGCTTCCGGCGACTCGGGCGGTCTCCGGCAAGGGGCAAGGGGGTGGGGCGGCTGAGTGGAGCGAGGGGAGTGCGGTGGACGTGGAGGGGAGGTGAGGGGAGGCCTGTGGTGGCCGGACCCAAGCCGAGGCCGAGGCGGCCATGGACGGTGACGGCGAACAACGGCGGGATGCCGTGATTCCAGAGGGAAAATTTGGCGGGGGAGGGGCTTGTGAGCTGCGGGAGGACTCGGGGCACGCTTATATAGCCGAGGGGAAGGCTCTGGAGCATCGCTAGCGAGCTTGAGCAGTGCTCTAATGGAGGACAGAGGCGGGGCACGGCACGGGCATGGCGCTAGCGGCGCATTTGTGGCGAACCACGACGAGGCTTGGATGCAGGGCGACGCAGTCGAGCACGGGAGAGCTCCTGGACAAGGTTTGAGATCGAGACGAGGAGAGAGGAGACGAGCATAGTGGCCAGAACAAGCCAGAGCACGCCTGCGGCCATGACGCGAGCGTGATCACCACGTGCACTGGCGCTAGCGTCGCCCTTTGGTGTGGCCAGCCATGTCCAATGGATGGACCTTGATGGTCTTAGTCCAAATTAGGAAATAAATCGGCCCAGTAGCAAAGAAGAGACTTGCACTTAGCTCCAAAAGTAAACCAGTAAGTAGGTGTTTGTAACTTTTGGTGGTTAAACCAGATAGGTAAATCAATAACTAGCTTGTCTGGGAGGTTTATCTATCAAAGGACATTCATCCTGGGGGTTTTGAGGGTAAAAGGATCAAGTTTTACTGCAGTTGCTTCACAACTGCATACTTGGTCCAGAAATGAAGATCATGATGGTGCACTCACATGGAGTGTCCACTTGAGCTCAAATTGGGCAAGGCTAAGGAATTTGGACATATGAAGATGATGTAAAATGATCATGCCCAATGGACAAGCCAAAATAGCACTTGCTTCACAAACATCATTTCTGTGCAGAAACTTGGACTAATTATGGTGATCAAATGGCTCATTGAAATGATGCCAAAATGGGTGGAGAGATGTTTTATGGGTATACGAATGATCTGGTAATTTATTAGGATTTTTTAAGTAATATAAGATATACTTGCTTCACAACCTGAAAAGATTGCCAGAAACAAAGATTTGCTTCTGTGCTCACATAGATGATTGTATGGGGCTGCAAATGGGTGGAAGTGGTTAATATGAGCACATTAAGAAGTGTGCAAAAGTTCAACTCATTTGGGTACTCCTAGCTAGTACTTCTTTCACAAAGCCTTCTGTTTGACAGAAACTTTGAAAATTCACTGAGGAAGATTGGCTAGGCAAATAAATTTGAACTTGTGCATGAGGCAATTATTTGTACATATAAACATTCCCAAAAATGTTTGGAGTCAATAGGAGAAATATAAATGACACTTCCTTCACAAAGTGCCATTCAGGGCAGAATAGGAAATGAATTATTGGGGAATTATTTTTGAACATGGCAATGAAAAGTTTTGCCATATTTGTTCAAGATATGACCCAAAAAATTTATGAGAATTATTTGGGAATTTTAGGAGTGATGGAAATATAGGTTGCTTCACAACCTAGGGCAATCTGAGTTATTCCTTTAATAGAAAAGGAATATTCCCAATAAAAAGAATATTTGTATTTGGTCCAAGGTGGAAATGGAAGGGTCTAGGGAAGATTTGGGAATTACAAGCCACTCTGGAAGCAAAGAAGAGGGCATCTTCTTCAGTTTCCAGACCACAAAGCCACGGAAAAAGAAAACTCAGGCAAAAACCTCGGAAAAACAAAAGAAAAAGAAAGGGCCAAAAATCAGGCTGTCACAGCTTCTTCAAAGACGTCACATCCGCCGGGTCAACATTGTATGTATAAAACTTCAATTCCTCAAAGGCACAAGCTGACTCAGCATAAGCAGCATCACCCTCTTCACAATCCAGAGCGATTATTCTATTGCCATGCACCATGATGGTGCCCTTGTGACCCGACATCTTAAGCTGCAAATAAACATAACACGGCCGTGCCATAAACTTGGCGTAAGCTGGCTGCCAAAACAAAGCATGGTATGGGCTTTTGATTTTCACCACCTCAAAGGTTAACTTCTCAGCTCTGGAATCATTGTCATCTCCAAAAGCCACCTCCAGTGTTATCCTTCCCACAGGATACGCCGACTTACCAGGCACCACCCCATGAAAGACAGTAGAAGATGACCTAAGATCCTTGTCAGTCAAATTCATATGACAAAAGGTCTCATAGTAAAGGATATTAATCCTCCTACATGTGGAGCAACCACCAATGCCAACTGAGCTGAATTGTCGACCCGGGGCGGGTGATCCTCTCTGCTCCATACAATAGGCTGCTCAGACCATCTTAAGTATCGGGGCACTGCCTGTTCAACAGAGTTCACCACCCGCTTATGGATTTTCTGATCTCACTTCCATAGACTTGCTATGAACACATGATACTACCCACCATTCAGTTGCTTTGGATTACTTTGATAACCAGACTGCTGCTGCTGGTTTCCTTGACCAGACTGTTGATTAAAACCACCTTGATTGCCTTGACCCTGAAAGCCAGAGTTTGAACCGCCACCACCAAAGCCAGGTCCGTGAGAGCCGGATCTAGAGCCGCCATTCGGGCCATGATTGAAAAAATTGGAATTCTTAAACTCCTTCATGATGTAACAATCCTTCCACAGATGACCAACTGGCTTCTCGCGCGTACCGTGCCTTGGACAAGGCTGATTGATCACTGCCTCAAGGTTGAATCTTGACCCTCCGGACTGGGCCGACTTTCCCTTGTGATGCTGATTATTATTCTGCGCATTGGTGTTAGCCACAAAGTCCAAATTACAATCAGCTTGACGCTTACCATTGCTGCCTTGACCTGCCGGGTTATGCTGCTGCCCTTTTACATTGCCGCCCTTCTTTACCTTACCTGGATTATCATCATCAGACTCGGGGTTCTTGGTACTGTCAGAGTCGGCATATTTGACGAGAGCCACCATTAGCTCCCCCATGTCGTTGTAGTGGCGCTTAAGCCGCTCCAGCTTCTGCTTAAGGGGGATGAAACTGCAATTTTTCTCTAACATCAGGACTGCAGAACCGGCATTGATACTATCCGACAAGTGTATGATAGATGAGATCCAGCGCACCCAATGGGTTATTGACTCGCCTTCACCTTGAACGCAAGAATCCAAATCCAGAATCGACATAGGCTGCTTGCATGTGTCTTTGAAATTTTGAATAAAACGCCTCTTCAACTCTACCCATGATCCAATAGAATTAGCGGGCATGATTTTTAAGCAAGTTCGAGCCGGCCCATCCAACATCATGGTGAAATACTTAGCACACGCAGCATCACCGACATCCAGCATCTCCATAGCCATCTCATAACTCTCAATCCAAGCCTCTGGGGGCTGATCCACCATGTAATTAGGCACCTTATGGGGCCCCTTAAAATCCTTAGGCAAGCGCTTGTTGCGTAGAGCCGGCACTAAACACGACACACCCAAGGTTCTTATTCCTGCCTCCACGGATGTTGAAGGATAAACCGGAGATTGTTGTTGAACCGCCAACTGAGCCCCCAGCTCCGCCTCACGCCGCGCTCTGCCCTGATCTACCAAAGCCTGAGCATCATTCCCTATGCGCGGCGTGTCAGGCATACGAGGCTGATTGCGGTGCCGTTAACTTCTTGACATGGCCGGTTCATCAATATGCCTGCTATAACTCCTGCTTGACGCGATGTTGAGTGGAGACGATCATGACTGTACAAATAAGCCGCCTGTTGGGCCATAGCCGTCTGAAGAAGTTCTCCGGTTCTCCGTATTTCCATTGTTGCTGGCGACTCATCCTGAGCTGGGAGAGCCGCCAGTCGAGTAGCCACAGCTATCATGTTATCCAAGGGGTTAGAAAAATGCCCCGGAGGTGTTAGAACGTGCTAAGGAGGGGTCAAGTTCAAACGTGGGGGGTCTACAGCTCGTGGCTGAACCGGTTCCCTAGCCGCCGGCACCTCAACGGCCCGACCCACACCAAGCGGGTTACTGGGTCCTGCCCCAGGCGTGTTGAAAAGGTTTCTCGCTTCGTAAGTCGGGGGCAGCCTGCTCACATGCCTTATGTTAAAGACAATGTTTGATGCATCTAGGTCCAAGCTTAAGCAGGAGATCTCTGCCTAAAGCCGTTCTGCCTAACTCTATAAGGCCGCTCACTCCGTTGCCATCCGGGTGTTCTCCGTGCTTAGCTCCTCCTTGGCTTGTGTTATCTCATCACACAATTTTGCAACCTCTGCGTTATGCTAAGTTTGATTCGCTGGGTTAACCTCCGTCTTTAACAGAGTTGTCAGAGCATCCAACAAACCAGACAAGACTTGAGCTAGCGGGCGCACAGGGACTCCTGCCCCGGAAGCCATCGCCATTGCTGACCTGGAGATCATTGCTGCTACAGTCGTAGAGTCATGCGCTAGCTATGTACCGGCCATGAAGACCGTGACCCGGTGTGGCGGCTCGTAGGGGTCCAGAATACTATCACGATCGGAACAGCCCCCAAGCCCGCCATCCTGAACTTGGTAGATGGAGTTGGTCTCACCAGTAGAAGACTCATCCTGAGTAGATAACCATCTCACCACCAGATTCAGATCCTCCTTCTAGTTCCGCTCCATGAACGAAACCAACAAAAACATGCTTCATAGTGGCTTTACCCTTGGCGGGTCGCGCGCGCCGAGCCGACTCGACGATGTCGGTGCAGATATCCGGCTCAGCTTCTGACTCTCCAATCTTGACGACGAAGACGTGGATTTCGCCAAAGGGGACCCGGTACCCATACTCGGTTGAGTCGGCCTTGGGGCCCCAGCCCTCATCGTTGATGTAGAGCTTGCCGCGACGACTCTTGGTCATCCGGCCCACAACATACCCCTTGAGCCCTACGAAGCTGCCCTTCAAGAACTCGAAAGCACCGTGTGCTGGCCCCATGGTGGGCGCCAACTGTCATGGAATTGTCACGTCAGATGTCCTAGCTAAGGACTTAGGTGTGGAGCCATCGCGACGTAGTTAGCTTGAAGGGGTTAAACGGGACAAGGGACACAGAGAGTTTATACTAGTTCAGCCCCTCGCGGTGGAGGTAAAAGCCTAATCTAGTGTAGGGTGGTTATTGCTTGAGCTTCAATTACCAGGGAGCGAATATGCTTGACCTAGTTCTCGATCTCTTCTTTTCCTGCCCTAACTCGCTGCCGGGTCGTCCCTTTATATACACAGGTTGACATCCGGCGGCCTACAGAGTCTCGGTGTCGTGGTTCTAAGTCTGACAGTAGAATAGGGGGGGGGGGTAGGAATGGAGAGGCAAGATCCTAGCTATGGAGTAGTTGTATACGCACGATGTTTACGAGTTCAGACCCTTCTCAGAGGAAGTAACATCCGTACGTCTCGGAGCCCGGAGGCGGTCGACTGGATTATGTGTATATGAGTTACAGGGGTGCGAATCCTTTACACTCAGGAGGGGGGTGGCTTATATAGAGTCCGCCAGACCCCTCCGGCCCTCAGTTATGCAGGGTTTAAGGTACATTAAGATCGGACGTTACTGGTAACACCACAAATAAAGTGCTATGATGACCATAAAAGCTACTTAATGACAGACCGTTTGCAGAGTGACTTTAGGTCTCCTGGCAGTCGAGTGGTTGGCTTCATGGTCGAGTGTCTTCGAGTCCGTCGAGTGAAATCCTTCCAGGTCGACTGAAAGGTGGTTTCTTCTAGAGATGTCCTTGGGGAGGGTATCTTGGACAGGTCCATGACCCTACCCTAGGTACATGGCTTCATCATTAGCTCCCGAATGGATCGAGGTTTGAATGAGGAAGGAGTTGAACACACTTCCGACCCATTTTCGTGCTATGAGTATGTCTTGTTCTGGATCAATGAACTTAGGTGACGGTACCAACTTCTTTTTCAGTCGCCTTGATCCATTCTTTGTATTCGTCGAGTGAATTTCTTTACTTGGAGAACTCCGAACGACAGACGGGAGAAAATCTTCCGTCTGACGAGTTGCTCTGCAGCCCATGGATTTAGCGGGATTCGAATTTCTGGAAGCGCGAGGGGCGGAGGAGGCCGCAGTAATCGGATGGGATAAGGCAGGGATGCCTCGATCTCCATGCCACCTTTTTCGCCACGTATCGCGCGCACAACTGTTGCGGGATTTGACAGGATCGCCTGGGCCTTCAAGTTAGTCACTCAGAAGTAACCTCATATAAGGCCTCAGACGGGGGTTTTTGAACAGTGCGCTCTCATTTCCTCCTCTCTTCCTCAGACTTATCTGCCGCATTTGCTTCCGTCCCAGTGTCGCTGCTCTGTGCGCGTCTCGTCAGTGACAATGGTGAAAGAGAAGACGGCGGCCCTAGAGCAGGTGAAGAAGGCGACGACGAAGGCGAAGGGAAGGGCGACTAGTCAGGGTGGATCTTCATCGAGGGCCGGCCTGCCGCGGGGCTGGATCTAGGGCGACTGGATCCGCTCGACGATTCGTCAAGAAGATCTTGACGACCTAGCCAATGGAGGACTGATCCCCCATTGGTCGGCGCGGCTCCCGGGGAAGGAGTCTGAGCCACAGCCTCAAGAGGGTGAGGTCGTTCTCTTGGCCACCCATGTCGACTGCGGGTTTTCTTTGCCGCCTCACCCTTTCTTTCGGGGATTTCTGAATTTCTTTGGGGCGCAACTCCACCACTTCACACCCAACACCATCGTGTACCTCGCTGCTTTCGTGTCTTTGTGCGAGAATTTCCTGGGTTGTCGGCCTCATTGGGGTCTTTTCAAGCACATTTTCACCTGTCGCTCCCAGACAGTGAAAAAGGCCAATCCGAGTGACGAGAGAACACAAGTGATTCAGATGTGTGGGGGTCTTGGGGTTCAAATGAGGGGGAAAAGTTCTTTTCTAGCCATCATCCTACCCGACTCGGTCCGTGGATGGCAGTCGACCTGGTTCTACCGCAAAGACCAGCCGACGCCGAGGCAGTCGACCTGACTCCCTCCTTTTTCCATGGATCGAGTGAGGAAGCCTTCCTCTTTGAAGGTGATCCCAGAGGAGAAGGCGCAGGTTAAGGTGCTGGTCGAACGTGTTGTCCAGCTTATCCGTGACGGTGTGACCGGCATGGACCTCTTGGAGGTCTTCCTCCGCCGATGCATCCAGCCGCTTCAAGCTCGAGACCATCCAATGTGGTTGTATTCTGGCACTGAGGACACCACTCAGATCCACCCGGATGAGGTCGAGGATGCCACACTGGAGAGGTGGCTGGCTGCCATCACAGGGAACAAAGACAACCCCCGAGGAGCCAGGAGGATTCCTCCACTCGACTAATCATACGAAGTAGAGAAGGTCCAGTTCTGCATCTCTGACTGTGATCCTACTTTCTTCATTCTGTTTGCTTAAAATCAATCGACTCACTTTTGTCTTGTTTTTTGTCTTCCAGGCTACCACTGAGATGTACTTAATGCCCAACGGGGCGCAAGAACAGGCCAAGGAGGAGGAGGCGAGCGGAGGCGAAAGTGAGGAGGAGTGGCAATCTGATGGTGAGGGGGAAGAGGATGATGACGACTCCAGTAAAGAGGAGGAGGAGGAGGAAGTCGATCCTCCTCGCACGGAAAGGCGATCCAAGCTCATCCACGACCCCGCGGTCAAGCATGGCAAAGCGACTGTGCCTGCTGGGCAGTCGTTGAAGCACCCTCAGACGACCTCTCCAGCACCGACTGAAAAAGCACCAAAGCATCCCCGAGCAGCGTCATCAAAGCTGCCGAAGGCCTTGCCCAAGATGAGAATGGTCATTCCCACCATTTCCGGGTAACAACAGAACTTGCATTTTCTCGTTTAGCATGGACAGACTCTTGGTCGACTCGTTGGCTAACCGACTGGTTTCTGAAATCTGCAGTGCTACTACCTCCGAGACCTCCGCCAGGAACGAAGACCAGGAAATGGAAGACGCTGCCACCTCCAACCTTGGTATGATCTCTGTAGTTTCGCTTTTGGTCGATTGAATTTTCGTTTTTAACTTTGGACTTTTCCTGAAGCTCCTCCTCATGTCATCGATCTCCTTGATGATGACGACGAGGCGCCGCTGAGGCCGAGGAGGAATGGAAAGGCGCCGGCTGGCAAGACCACTCAGACTGCATCAGAGCCTGAGACACTGGTTCAGGAGGGTGGCAACATCACTCGGACTTCCGTGTCCTTCGCTGTGCCGCTGACGAGTGCTCGACCTTCATCGTCGACTGCTGACCCGCCTTCCCTTTTCGCCACACACCACATCCCAGAGGACCAAGCGGGTGCTGCTAAGGAGGCTATACGCCAGGCGGGAATCATGATGGAGAAGGTGAAGGTGATCTGGGTAGCCAGCCAGGCGGCCTATGACGCTAGCTCAGCCCTTCAGAGCAACGTCCAGGTTAGTTGGTCACCACCTGTTCTGTTAAGATATGCTATCTGAAGACTTTCTTTCCGAAGATCTTTGTATCTGTACACCCAGTGGGTGTGTCGATTGAATTTTTGTATTGGTGGGGGCACGTTGAGTGCACCCACTAGGTGTAGTCCCCGAGACTATGGTGGACTGCTGGCAGTCGACTATAGTCTTTATATTTTGAACTTCTTCACTCGGTCTAGTCGGACCATGTCGAATGGAATCTTGGAACTAGTGGGGGCACGCTGAGTGCACCCACTGGGTGTATCGACTAAGGTCTGAAGAACCTGTGTTTTTTGGTAGATCATGATGAGACCATGGCTGACTGCTGGCAGTTAGCTATAATGCTATAGTTTTAGGATCACAACCTTTTTATCTCTTTTGGTCGACTGATCGAACCGAGTCGGTAGAACCAGTGGGGGCACGCTGAGTGCACCCACTGGGTGTATTCCCCGAGACTACTGTTGAATATTTTGATTCGGCTGTAGTGTTAGAAATGCTACGATTTTCCTCTTAGTCACTCGGAAGCAACCTATCTTTGATGTCTGTCGACTGACCTTTCGCAGAAATCTTGCGAGCTTGTGGCTCGCTATACTGAATTGGAAAACAAACATATCCAGCTCGACCTTGACTTGAAGCTTGTTCAGGAGAACTTCAAGAAGACGAAAGATGAAGTGAAAGGTATGGTTGCTGAGAATCTTGACGACTGTCTTTATCTTTCTGCCCATTCCTGATTCTGATCTCATCGTCACTTTGCAGATAAAATGAAGGAGGCTCTGAAGAAGAAGGACCATGACCTCGCCGAGGCGCAGAAGGCGGCTTTGGACAAAACAAAGCTTGCGGAAGAAAAACTGGCTTCAGTCGGTAAACTTGAAGAGGAGAACGCCAATCTGAAAGCTGCTCTCGACGCGGCCAACAAGGAGGTCAGCCATCTGAAGAATGATAAGATAGCTCTGAGTGACAAGGCTAGCGAACTGGCGGGGAAGAAGAACGATCTGGAGACTTATCCGGGAGGGCTCGCCAAGAAGTTATTCATCATGATTGAAGGTAATCTCTTTTATCCGACTGACTTGTTATCATCTACTCATCATAGAACTGTTGTCTTAACTTCGAATTGTGTTTACAGAATTCTGCCAAAACTTCGAGGAGGAGACCAGTCGAGTGGAGACAAGCTTGGACCTCATTAACTCTCCTGTGAAGGATGAAGCCGCCATGAACGTGCTCCGACTGGAGTCTCGTGTTGCTGGAGTTGTTGACTACCTTTCTCGACTGAAGGTTGCAGCGTCGCGAATCGACACGACACTCTGGCCGGAAGAGACGCTTCAAAATGACCTCGAGTCTCTAATGACTCGACTGAATGACATTCCAGGTCGAGTGCAAGAATGGAAGAAGTCTTTTGCCAGGTGTGGTGCTGACGTTGCTCTGTCCCTGGTCCGTGTTCACTGCAAGGATGCGCGAGAGGACAAGCTGGCATCCATCAAAGTGGCCAATACCAAGAAGCACGACTTCCAATCTTTCATGGAGACCTTCATTGCTGCTGCCACTCGGATTGCTGACGGAATCGACCTGGACCAGTTTGTCACGCCCTCCAGTCCTCCGCCTGAGGAGTAAGAAAAACTTCTATGCTTCGCCTTAAATTTGCCTCGGAATGCTGAGTTGTTTTGTAACCGATAAACTTTTACAGGCTTGACGCCTGGGCACTTCTGAATCCGTAGGATGTTATCTGAACTTGGCTTATCGTTGAATATGCTTGCATTTGCCTTCGAGCGAACTTTGTTCTTCACTCGGAATATACTTTAATGCTTGAGACGCAGCTCTGAGGTGGAAAGTCCAGTCGACCTATACTTCATCGCTCTTGCAGGTAGGGATGGAGCATAGATTGCAGTCGACCTGCGTCCTTGCAGATCGGGATGGAGCACACGTTGTATTTGTGGCGTAGCTCCGAAGGAGAAGGCAGTAGTCGACCTGCACCTTGTCGTCCTTGCAGAGCGCACGTTGTATTTGTGACGTAGCTCCGAAGGAGAAGGCAGCAGTCGACTTGCACCTCGTCGTCCTTGCAGAGCACATGTTGTATTTGTGGCGTAGCTCTGAAGGAGAGGGTAGCAGTCGACCTGCACCTCGTCGTCCTTGCAGAGTGCACATTGTATTTGTGGCGTAGCTCTGAAGGAGAGGGTAGCAGTTGACCTGCACCTCGTCGTCCTTGCGGATCGGAATGGATTAAATACTTAGGCGAGTACTGGACTACAGCTAAGCCTCCGAGTGGGAGGGTTGCTCTCCACTCGGTAGGATTTTCAAACACTTAGGCGAGTACTGGACTACAGCTAAGCCCCCGAGTGGGAGGTTTTCTCTCCACTCAGTAGGATTTTTTAAATACTTAGGTGAGTACTAGACTGCAGCTAAGCCCCCGAGTGGGAGGATTGCTCTCCACTCGGTAGGATTTTCAAATACTTAGGTGAGTACTGGACTGCAGCTAAGCCTCCGAGTGGGAGGTTCGCTCTCCACTCGGTAGGATTTTCAAATACTTAGGCGAGTACTGGACTGCA
>NC_041391.1:511536144-511582276 GCF_002162155.2 Triticum dicoccoides
GCTCTCCACTCGGTAGAATTTTTAAATACTTAGGCGAGTACTGGACTATAGCTAAGCCTTCGAGTGGGAGGTTCACTCTCCACTCGGTAGGTTTTTCAAATACTTAGGCGAGTACTGGACTGCAGCTAAGCCTCCGAGTGGGAGGTTGGCTCACCACTCGGTAGGATTTTTAAATACTTAGGCGAGTACTGGACTGCAGCTAAGCCCCCGAGTGGGAGGCTGGCTCACCACTCAGTAGGATTTTTAAATACTTAGGTGAGTACTTGGACTGCAGCTAAGCCCCCGAGTGGGAGGTTGGCTCACCACTCGGTAGGATTTTCAAGTACTTAGGCGAAACGGATTCGCAGCTAAGCCCCCGAGTGGGAGGCTGGCTCACCACTCGGTAGGGATTTTTTTTACAAACTTAGGAGAAATGGATTCGTAGCTAAGCCGCCCACTGGGGGATTTCTCACGTAAACAAAGTAACAACAATCACTGGGAAAATTATAACACTCTTGTCTTTGATAAACAAACTACAAAGGTACTTTTATTACATCTCATCCGAGTGAGTACTTAAGTATAAAAGGGGCGGAGAAGCTCCGCATTCCACGCTCGTGGCTCGTCAATCTGGCGATCGGCATTGTAAAGACGGTACGCTCCATTGTGGAGGACTTTGGTGACGATGAAGGGGCCTTCCCAAGTAGGAGCAAGCTTGTGTGGCTTCTG
Organism: Triticum dicoccoides; assembly: GCF_002162155.2. Classification (NCBI taxonomy): domain Eukaryota; kingdom Viridiplantae; phylum Streptophyta; class Magnoliopsida; order Poales; family Poaceae; genus Triticum; species Triticum dicoccoides. The sequence goes on from NC_041391.1 coordinate 511,536,850, forward strand.
TTGATCCACTCGGAGGACCAAATCTCCTTCTTGGAAGGCTCGATTCTTCACGTTTCTGGCATGGAATCGACGCAAGTCCTGCTGATAGATAGTCAATTGGATCATGACCATATCTCTTTCTTCTTCTAGAAGGTCGACTGCGTCCTGCCGGGCTTGTTCTGCTTCATCTTCAGTGTAGAGCTTGACTCGGGGTGCATTGTGAAGCAGGTCACTCGGCAAAACTGCTTCAGCTCCATAGACCAGAAAGAATGGAGTTCGTCCTGTCGACCGATTAGGGGTGGTCCTTAATCCCCAAAGAACTGATGGAAGTTCGTCGACCCATGCGCCTGCTGCGTGCTTGAGATCACGCATCAACCGGGGTTTTAGTCCTTTGAGAATTAGGCTGTTTGCTCTTTCTGCTTGTCCATTCAACTGGGGGTGAGCGACGGAAGCGTAGTCGACTCGCGTGCCTTGAGAAGCGCAGAAAGCTCTGAATTCGTCGGAATCGAAGTTTGACCCATTATCAGTGATGATGCTGTGCGGAACTCCATATCTGAATATCAACTCTCTGATGAAGCTGATAGCAGTGCCGGCATCAAGATTCTTGATAGGCTTAGCTTCAATCCACTTAGTGAACTTGTCGACTGCCACCAGTACATGGGTGAAGCCGCTCCTACCAGTTCTCAGTGGTCCAACCATATCCAATCCCCAAACAGCGAAGGGCCAGACGAGTGGAATGGTCTTCAAGGCTGAGGCGGGTTTGTGTGACATATTGGAAGAGAACTGACATCCTTCACACTTGTCGACTATTTCCTTCGCCATTTCATTTGCTCTTGGCCAGTAAAATCCCGCTCGGTATGCTTTAGCCATAATGGTCCGAGAGGACGCATGATGACCACAGGTCCCCGAGTGGATATCATCAAGAATTATCTGACCTTCTTCTGGTGTTATACATTTCTGGCTGACTCCAGTCGCGCTTTCCCTGTACAACTGTCCCTTTATCACAGTAAAGGCCTTGGATCGGCGGACGATCTGTCGAGCCTCTTCTTCGTTATCCGGGAGCTCTTTCCTTAGGATATACGCGATGTATAGCACTGTCCAGTCGGGAGTGATGACCAAAACTTCCATGATTAGGTCGACCACAACTGGAACCTCAACTTCAGCCGGATCCGTGACACTTTTTGGCCGCGGGGCTTCTTCGATGAAAGGATCCTCTTGAACTGATGGTGTGTGGATGTGCTCCAAAAACACATTACTGGGAATGGCTTCTCTCTTGGAACCTATTTTTGCCAAATCATCAGCCGCTTGATTTTTCAGTCGGGGTATATGATGGAGCTCTAACCCCTCGAATTTCTTCTCTAGCTTTCTCACTGCATTGCAGTAACCGGTCATGGCTGGACTTCTGACGTCCCACTCCTTCATCACCTGATTAACCACCAAATCCGAGTCACCATAAAGCATGAGGCGACGGACGCCGAGTGAAATGGCCATATGCAACCCATACAAAAGTGCTTCGTATTCTGCTTCGTTATTGGAGGAATCAAAGTGGATCTGGAGCACATATCTGAGCTTATCTCCTCGGGGGGAAACCAACATTACCCCAGCACCGGAACCATTCAGCATCTTAGAACCATCAAAGAACATGGTCCAGTGCTCCGAGTGAACTTGAGTCGGTAGTTGCTGTTCAATCCACTCGGCAACGAAATCTGCTATTGCTTGGGACTTGATGGCTTTCTTTGCCTCAAACTTGATATCCAGGGGAAGGAGTTCAATCACCCATTTTTCCACTCGACCAGTTGCATCTCTGTTGTGTAGAATCTCTGACAATGGAGCGTCGCTGACGACTGTAATGGAATGGTCAGAGAAGTAATGAGCAACCTTCTTCGTGGTCATATAAATCCCATATACAAGCTTCTAATAATGAGGGTATCTTTGCTTTGATGCGGTCAAAACTTCAGAAAGATAATATACTGGGCGCTGAACTTTAAAGGCTTTTCCTTATTCTTCCCGCTCGACCGTAAGTACTGCACTGACGACTTGTCCTGTGGCTGCAATGTAAAGCAGCAAAGGCTCTTTGCTGATTGGGGCAGCAAGCATCGACTGGGTGGAGAGCAGGGCTTTTAGCTCTGCAAACGCTGCATCAGCTTTGGGACTCCACTCGAACTTGTCTGATTTCTTCATCAGTCGGTAAAGAGGCAATGCCTTTTCATCGAGACGAGAGATGAATCGACTTAAAGCGGCCAAGCATCCAGTAAGCTTCTGGACATCGTGCGCACACACAAGGCATTTCATTCGGAGTATAGTACCGACTTTTTCTGGGTTGGCGTCGATTCCTCGTTCGGAAACGAGAAAACCGAGTAACTTTCCGCCAGGAACTCCGAATGTGCACTTTGATGGATTAAGCTTGATATCATACCTCATGAGGTTGGCAAATGTTTCAGCAAGGTCAGTCAGCAGGTCGGAACCTTTTCGTGACTTGACCACAATATCATCCATGTATGCTTCCACATTCCAACTGATTTGAGTGAGAAGACACTTCTGAATCATCCTCATGAACGTGGCTCCGGCATTCTTGAGGCCGAATGGCATGGTGACATAGCAGAAGCACCCAAATGGAGTGATGAAAGCTGTTTTGATCTCGTCGGGTCCATACAGACGGATCTGATGGTAACCGGAATAGGCGTCTAAAAAAGATAGGCGCTCACATCCCGCAGTCGAGTCAACTATTTGGTTGATGCGGGGGAGAGGAAAATGATCTTTCGGGCAGGCCCGATTGATATGTTTGAAGTCAATGCACATGCGAAGTGACTTGTCCTTCTTGGGGACCATTACAACATTGGCAAGCCACTTGGAGTGGTAAATCTCTCGGATAAACTCTGCTGCTAAGAGCCGAGCCACCTCCTCGCCAATGGCCTTTCTCTTCTGGACGGTGGACCATCGAAGATGTTCCTTGACAGGTTTCACTTTTGAGTCGACTCGTAGACGGTGCTCAGCAATCCCCTGGGAACACCCGGCATGTCAGAAGGCTTCCATGTGAAGATGTCCCAGTTCTCACGGAGGAACTGGACGAGCGCTTCTTCCTATTTGGAGTCGAGTGTTGTTGAGATATGAGTCGGAGCAGCACTGGGGTCGGTCGGGTGAATGTGAATCGGCTTTGTCTCACCGGACGACTGAAACGCTGATTCTGTAGCAGGCTTCTTGGCTCGCAACAAATCACTCGGATCTGCAGTTTTCTGGTATTCCTGCAGCTCTACCACTGCCATCTGAGCATCAATGATCTTTGAGCCTTTCTGAAAGCACTCTTCTGCCTTCTTCCGATTGCCAGTAATAGTGATCACGCCTTTGGGACCAGGCATCTTCAATTTGAGATACACATAACATGGTTGAGCCATGAAACGTGCATAAGCTGGCCTGCCCAAAATAGCGTGATAAGCACTCTGGAAATCCACAACTTCAAACGTCAACTTTTCTTTGCGGTAATTCTTGGAATCACCGAAAACCACATCAAGAGCAATTTGGCCGAGTGACTCAGCCTTCTTTCCAGGAATGAATCCATGGAACATCATGTTGCTGGTACTGAGTCTGGACATTGGAATGCCCATCCCTTTTAACATCTCTGCATACAATATATTCAGGCCACTGCCACCATCCATCAAGACTTTAATCAGTCGAGTGCCTTCGACGACTGGGTCGACCACCAAAGCTTGCCTCCCAGGGGTGGCTATGTGTGTCGCATGATCGGATTGGTCGAATGTGATGGCAGTCTGAGACCATTTCAGATAACTGGGTGTCGCCGGAGCAACCATATTTACCTCTCGTTGATAACTTTCAATCGACTTTTGCTTTCTACATCAGCAAAAATCATCAGGGTGGAATTGACCTGGGGATATCCATCATCACTATCTTCTTTGTCTTCAACTTTGTCTGACTCCTTTTCCTTATCTTTGGGCTGTTTCCCCTAGAATTGCTGGATCAAGAGCCGACACTGTCGAGTGGTATGTTTTGGGTAAATGAATTTACCTTCCTCATCTTTCTTCGTGTGAATGTGACATGGCAAATCCATCACATCATTCCCTTCCTTGTCCTTCACCTTCTTAGGGTTCCAAGACCCTTTGGGCTTCCCTTTAAACTGTCCTTGAGTCACGGCCAAGGCTTCTCCAGGAGCAGCTGGCTCGGCTTTCCGCTTTTGCTTCCGACTGGAGTTCCCTCCTCCGGTTTCGTGGGCGACTGACTTGTGCTTGCCACTCCGAAGCCGATCCTCTTCTTCACCATTGGCATACTTGGTGGCAATTTCCATCATTCGACTTAGAGACATGTCTCCGGTTCGACCGAATTTTAGGTTTAGCTCTCTGTACTTAACGCCTTCCTTGAAGGCACAGACTGCCTGGTGATCAGATACATTCTCTACCGTGTGATGCAACATGATCCATCTCTGGATATAATCCCTGAAAGTTCCATTCGACTTCTGCACACAGATTGCAGCTCTGTCAACCCTGCTGGTCGCTTGCAAGTTCCTTCAAATGTTCTGATAAACACTCGGGCAAGATCTTCCCAAGTGTAAATGCTGCTGGGTGCTAACTGATTCAACCATGCTCTGGCCGAACCCTTCAACATAAGAGGCATGTGTTTCATGGCCACCTCAGTGTTGCTGCCGCCAATCTGAACAGCCACTCGGTAGTCCTCAAGCCAAGTATCAGGCTTGGACTCACCAGTGAACTTACTGACTCCAGTCACCAACCTGAAGTTGGGAGGAATCACCGCGGCCCTGATGGCTCTGCTGAAACACTCTGGTCCTGAGATGTGCACTCTGCTGCTGGTGGTTACATCTCTATCATGACCTTCTCGGTGAGCTCTGTTCCTGTCGACCAAACCTTGAACGATAATGGATCTCGCATCAAAGCCTGGTTCCCTGGGGTCGACTGGAATCCTTCACCCAACACTGTGATGGCGCCTGTCATCCTGCTGTCGAGGCGCGTACGATCCACCCCTTGGGGGAGGGGTGGGCTCTCGATGTCGACCATCGCGATCGAGTCGGTGATCATACTGCTCCCGGTTCCTGTACTGATCATGCCGGTCCTCACGTCCCTCACGCCTCGGGGGGGATCTTGGGCTATGGGCCGACTGGACTGTATTTGCAGCGACGGATCTGCTGTGAATCCTATTCCGTGACTGCGATACAGCTGAATTTTGATCTCCTGCTGCCCAGAGTAATGCTCTGATCTGTAACAAACCTCTGCCAGCCTCTAACTGGGAAGGCTGAATCGACTCTGCTTACGGGCTGCAGCTGCTAAATTCTGAATCGGAGTTCGATATACCTGAGTCGATGGTGGAAAGAGTTGACATCGACTAGAGTCTGGAACCCGTTGCCGTGCACGCTCGTTGAGTGCTCGCTGGAGGTTCTCCAGTCGAGTGCGCTCAGCCAAGTTGGCCAAGCGCGCATCCTCTAAGGCACGAGCCTCGAGGGTTTCTCCGACGATAGGAGTGTGTAGCGCATCCATCTTCCGGCGGTGAAGTTCTTCCCTCTGCAGCGAAGTGAGGGTCTCGGGTTGATACTCTTCGTGAACCTGCGCCGGATCGCCTCCGCCGTCGCCTCCGTCAGCGTGGGGAAAGCCAGGAGGACTGCATGGTCCATTGACCATCAGAACCTCCACCGCTGGATCACTGCTGTCGCACTCGGATGCAGTCTCTGCGGAGCCAGTCGACAGATAGAACAGGCCGTAGAGAGATTCGTCAGGCTCGATTGCCGCGACTTGGGGGGTGTCCGACTGGCGGGCCACCGCGTGTCTCACCCATCGCTGAAGCCTCGACTGACCGGAGCGCTTGCGCCGGCCGGAAACAGGAAGGGAGGACGACACAGGGGTCGATCGATACCGGGTCGACGGTTGCCGCAGGAGGACGCCGCGGACGCACGCGCGAAAGTGCGTCGCCCCGCGGACAGGAAGCGCGTCGACGTCGAGTGGAGCCTCCTGAAGCCAAGCGGAGTCGTCGGTGATGAACGTGAACGCGCCGAGACGGATCTCGCGGCCCTCAACCAAAACTCCGCCTGAAACCATGTTGAAGGAGATCGGAAAAATCGCAAATTCTCCAATAAATCGCTAAGACACCTGCCCCACGGTGGGCGCCAACCGTCGTGGTTCTAAGTCTGACAGTAGAATAGGGGGGTAGGAATGGAGAGGCAAGATTCTAGCTATGGAGTAGTTGTATACGCATGATGTTTACGAGTTCAGGCCCTTCTCGGAGGAAGTAACAACCCTACGTCTCGGAGCCCGGAGGCGGTCGACTGGATTATGTGTATATGAGTTACAGGGTGTGAACCCTTTACACTGAGGAGGGGGTGACTTATATAGAGTCCGCCAGACCCCTGCGGCCCTCAGTTATGCAGGGTTTAAGGTACATTAAGATCGGACGTTACTGGTAACGCCACAAATAAAGTGCTATGATGACCATAAAAGCTACTTAATGACAGACCGTTTGCAGAGTGACTTTAGGTCTCCTGGCAGTCGAGTGGTTGGCTTCATGGTCGAGTGTCTTCGAGTCCGTCGAGTGAAATCCTTCCAGGTCGATTGAAAAGTGGTTTCTTCTAGAGATGTCCTTGGGGAGGGTATCTTGGACAGGTCCATGACCCTACCCTAGGTACATGGCTTCATCACCTGGCTCATAAACAACGTGTCCGGCTCGGTGACTAACTAAACCTTCCTTACAATACAAGTTACTCATACTAGTCATCAACCCGTGCTTCCGCACGGGCTAGTATTCATAATTTCATTTAGAGCACCTTAATTCTTTGAGAGAGGAATATATTTATATTATTTGATATGTTTTGCTACTTATAACTATTCTAAAGTCGATGCTAAGAGATCCAATCGAGAGACTGTTATTTATTTTAGTTGTGTAGGGATGAGAATGTCTTGATCCAGCGACTATTACTACTGACTAAGAACTAAGTATTCCTAAGGCAAATGTGAAATAGTTAATTGTTCATCAGAATATTGCACAATGATAACATATCTTTAGAAAGTCCGAGATGTTCCAACTAATCTCATAAAAGAATAAATATGTGAAACTTATTTATACCGTGCTAAGCACTCCCTCTATAAAGAAATATAAGAGTGTTTACTTATATTTCTTTATGGAGGGAGTAGTAAATAGGGTCAAATTACTTTGTTCGTAAGTGGATACTTGGTTCAATGTTATTTCATATATTTTTCCTTCTTACCCTTTAATGCATATATTCGTTGATTCCCCTAATCAACTATGTATAAACCGAATTACGATTTCTCAACAGATAATATAAAGAAATTTATTATTTTGCACAAAATCATTTGTTAGGAGAAATTAATGTGTGCTAACTGTATAAGTGAATGTTTTGGTGCTAAACATGTGGTGCTGGACATTGCAAACAATCACATTATACTACAATCTGCTAGATGGTGATGATGTAAGCACGAATTGATACTTAAATGAAGTGAGTAAAAGTTATAGCCCCTATTTTTTAGGGTGTTTGCTAGTATTACATGGTACTTATAGTGTAGTTAAAACAATTTAAATACCAATATAAAATGCATAGAAGGTCTAATACATTCAGGGAGTTATAGGCCGGCCATTCAGTTCATGAGTGCCATCCAAAATGTCCTAATTCGGCCCTCATAGGATCACTCGGATATATGAATATGGGGATAAGTAATGCAACACAATTTATTTAATCGGTTTACTAAATATAGTTTTCCTTCTGCAAAGTAAGCAGTAATAAAGAGCTATCGTTGTTCTCTAAGGCAGAGGCATAGATAGGTTCTAGGCAGTAAGGGTTGTGGCCCGGGTCGTTACGCCAGATTCCTTTGTTGACTATAGCAAATTTGACATTGTTTTACACTGCAGAACATGTTTGGCGTTAATCTTGCCTGGGTCCTGGCTCGATCCTGTCTACGCCACTACTCTAAGGTATATGTTCTTAGATTCAGATGAGATTAATTTAGATAATAGCAACACAAATTTACCATATCTTAGCAATGGAGTAAAGGATAACATAAATAGCTCCTCTGACTTGTATAGCTTAAATAACAAACATTTGTTACCCATAAAATGTTTCAAGATTTTTTCTATGGAATTTGTCCAAGATCTTATTCTAACTTGTCCGTAATACCAAATACAAAAAAAACAAAGATATCAATTTCTGTATATAAATTGCAGTACCGCGGAAGTGACAATCCAAATATTAATAGTTTTCAGTTTCAGTTTCGGAAACTTTTATACATGCATGGATATGAATTGGAAGCGCACAATTAAACATTCTGAAATGAGGAGCCTAGGAAAAAAATCACCTTGCCTTATATCATTTGTAAAGCAGCTTGAGAAATAAAGACGCCAATTGTTAGATCAAGAAGTTATAATATGATAAAATCACACCGCTGACATTATAACAACACTGCAATCAGCAAGTGTATGTAAAAGCACGCAACTTCATGCCTCTTACCTCATCGGTCCTCCCATTAAATCTACTTACCAACAGATAAGATGTGACCTACTATTTTAATAAGAACTTACTGAATTATCAAATAAGAATAGTTTGTGATGGGAAGTGGGAATTAACTATGTCCATCATAGAACATGAAATGCTGGAATGTTTCCAGGTAAGCCTTTCTCCTATGGTGGAAATTAGGACAGATGATGCACGGTATGCATGGAGCATCGACATATCCACTTCAGCTTGGCTGAGAACACGCAAGAACCCAAAAACTCATGAGTGATTTAACAATTATATCTTGCAAACAAAAATTAAGGAAAGATGACCATATTGTTTAGACAACTATATTAAGAAGTCAAGCAATAATTTATTCGAATAAGAGATTAAGGCTGTAATAAAGTTCGCTTCAAGGTTTTCACTTTGACCACATATCTACTGCATGTACCAGAACAGAAGCATCAAACCAACACCACTATATGTGAAGTGAGAAAAGGAATGATCAACACATGTTCTCACCCATGTTCTGAAGTGAAACACGAAATAACAATTCCAGTGTTTGTATAGAACGTACCAGTAGCATCTTGGCTTCTTGCAATAGCGTTGTTTGCCACCATAGGGACACAGAACTTACATATTCAATCATAAATAATCCTCTGCACTTTAGCGTGTGTTGTGCAACCTGTATACCACCAGTACGTGCATGATGTCCGTACCTCCCGTGCATGCAGCTAAGCCATCACGCCATGCGAAAAAAGAAAAATAGAGCTATGCCCTCACGTGTGTTGTGCAGCCGTGGAAAATTATCAATATAGAGTCAATTCGGGTGCTGCTGTATACGTACTTGAGCATGCGTTTTCTGGCAGAATAGAATTACTAACGGATCTATTCACCATCCTCGTGCAGACCTATGGCTATCTCCTCCATTCACAAAACATGACGAAGACTCCCTTTCTTCCTTTTTCACTTAGAGAGAGAGAGAGAGAGATGACGATCAGATTTAATCTAAAGAAAATCAATGTCTGAGCGACCAATCCTCCTAAATCTCAATTCCATTGGCCCTTAAAGAATATGTGATATCAACTTTTCTAGATTGAATCAGCACATGGATCAGAGAAAAGAAAAAACGTTGCTGTAGGACCTTGAGAAGAGGTGTCTAGAGGGGGGTGATTAGACACTAAGTACCAAAGTTGTACTTTTTAGCTTCTTTAAGTTTAAGTGGACTTTAGGCACAAGTTTAACATTCACAATACATAACAAGCAAGCATGCAAAGAGTGTATGAGCAGCGGAAAGTAAAGCATGCAACTTGCAAGAATGAAAAGGGAAGGGTTTTGGAGGATTCAAACGCAATTGGAGACACGGATGTTTTTGTCGTGGTTCCGATAGGTGGTGCTATCATACATCCACGTTGATGGAGACTTCAACCCACGAAGGGTAACGTTTGCGCGAGTCCACGGAGGGCTCCACCCACGAAGGGTCCACGAAGAAGCAACATTGTCTATCCCATCATGGCCGTCGCCCACGAAGGACTTGCCTCACTAGCGGTAGATCTTCACGAAGTAGGCGATCTCCTTGCCCTTACAAACTCCTTGGTTCAACTCCACAATCTTGTCGGAGGCTCAAGTGACACCTAGCCAATCTAGGAGACACCACTCTCCAAGAAGTAACAAATGATGCGTTGATGATGAACTCCTTGCTCTTGTGCTTCAAATGATAGTCTCCCCAACACTCAACTCTCTCTCATGGGATTTGGATCTGGAGGAAACAAGATTTGAGTGGGAAGCAACTTGGGAAAGGGTAGAGATCAAGATTCATATGGTAGGAATGGAATATCTTGGCCTCAACACATGAGTAGGTAGTTCTCTCTCAGAAAATGTATGCTGGAAGTGTAGGTTCAGTCTAATGGCTCTCTCCACGAATGAAGAGGAGGTGGAGGGGTATATATAGCCTCCACACAAAATCTAATCGTTACACACAATCTACCAAACTCGGTGGGACCGATTCAACAGACTCGGTCAGACCGATTTAGTAAACCTAGTGACCATTAGGATTTTCGATGGGACCGACACGCAACTCGGTAGGACCGATATGGTTAGGGTTAGGGCATAACGTAATCTCGGTAAGACCGATTACACAAACTCGGTGAGACCGATTTTGGTAATTAGCTAACCAGAGAGTTGGTCAGGCAAACTCGGTTGGACCGATTACACAAACTCGGTAGGACCGATTTTGGTAATGAGTCGACCAGGAAGTTTGGATTGTAATCTCGGTAGTACCGATTGCTCAAACTTGGTGAGACCGATTTTGGTAATGGACATACACAGAGAGATTACAATCCCATCTCGGTGAGACCGAGATCCCTATCGGTAAGACCGATTTGTCTAGGGTTTGTGGCAGTGGCTATGACATTTGAACTCGGTGGCGCCGGATAGAAAGAATCGGTGGGGTCGAGTTTGACTTTAGGTTTAGGTCATATGTGTGGAAGTGGGAAAGTATTTGAGGGTTTTGGAGCATATCACTAAGCACTGTGGAGCAAGAAACTCATTAAGCAACACCTCATCCCTTCTTGATAGTATTGACTTTTCCTATAGACTCAATGTGATCTTGGATCACTAAAATGTAAAATGAAGAGTCTTGAGCTAGAAGCTTGAGCCAATCCTTTGTCCTTAGCATCTTGAAGGAGTTCCCACATCCTTTAGTCCATGCCATTCCATTGTTGAACTTATCTGAAACATACTAGATAAAAGTGTTAGTCCAACAAGAGATATGTTGACATTAATTACCAAAACCACCTAGGGAGCACTTGTGCTTTCAATCTCCCCCTTTTGGTAATTGATGACAACATACATCAAAGCTTTAGATAAAGATATAAAGAATAGCAAGTAAAGCTTTGGAAAGACATGTAACAAGCATAGGCTCCCCCTACATGTATGCAATCATGTGAATATGGAATATAGAAGCATGTTAGAGCATAACCATGATAGAGCAGGCAATGTGTTACATGTATCTTGGCCATATGCATCAGAGCAAAGAATATTAAAGAAAATACCTTCATGCCCATGAGTCCTTCTTGCAAACAGTATGTACATCAACAAGAATTCCTCATACACATGATTGTGATGCATATACTTACCTTGTAGTCTTGAGTTGGCTTAGGATGTAATGAACCTGCGTAAACAAGGTTAGATAACACAGGTACATCTACTAGCCAAAGCAAACAGAAGAAACCACAAGAATACCAAGACTGGGATGACATGTAGAGAGTGAGTACTAAGTACCACATTGGATTAGTCATGTCCCCAAGAGTAAAGATATGCAATGAATTTAAATGATTTCTTTCCCTTAGATGTCTTGCTCCTCCTGAATCTAGCATGGGATACTGGGAGAAGATAGGGAACAAAAGATCAGAGCTGAAAGATATAAATGAGCAGAGCTAATGCAGATAAGCACATGTGAACATGTCTTTCCCCTCAAGAAGACATGTGGCATCTCTCCTCTTGAACACCAAGCATCTGGGATCCTTGAGAAATACTTTCTACTTGAGTATTCTCTCCCCCTGGAGATCTCTTTCTCCCCCTGAGGAGGTGATCTCTCTAAGTGATAAGCTTTGATGTGATCTCTCTCTCCCCCTTTGACATCAATTCCCAAGAAGGGTCTTCCGGAATTTGTCGTGAATGGGTTTGGTCCTTGAGTCACAACACAAAGCAATGATAAAAATGTGATGCTTGTAGAGGAAAAGATTCATTGAGTGGAGCTGGATCAGAAGAAACACAGAATAAGTGGCAAACTGTTTGTCCTGCTGCGAAATCAGTAGCACCGAGTGGTATGCTTCGGTTGTACCGAAAGGATTCGGTTGGACCAAAAACAACAAATTGGTGAAACCGAGTTCATCGCAGAGAAAACACTTGTCACCTCAGCTCACTAGACTAGTAAGATCTCACAAAGATTTGCAAGGAATTTACTGAATGATATGCAATGAATTGGATGCAGAAAATGCAGAGCAAATAGAAAGAAAGCTAGATGAAGTTTTTTTTTGTTTTTTTGAAAGGGGAAACAAATATGCATGAGACAAATGCAAAAACACAGAAAAGGAACACAAGAGAACTTCATCTAGAGATGGTCGGCGACGAAGTCACCTATGTTAGAGTATATTGACTTAGGAGTCAAGTGAAATCACTTGATCATAGGTCATACTCATCGTTTAAGCTCAAAATGGGGTTGCCATTTTTCATTTAAGCATCTTGATGTATTCACATCTTGTCGAGTTGCTTTAGCTCATGACTTGGAGTAAAGCTTCTCTAAGATGGAATAACATACCTTGGTTGGTGGTGTTGTCCATGTAGTTGAACTTCTGTGGGTTGCTCAAGGTTGATGTAGCTCATCAAGAATTTGGAGCACCACTTGGAATTTGAGTCCATCTACCTACATGGATTAGTTCTTTCAAGGAAGAGCACTTGTGTATCCAAAAATGACAATCATGAAGCTCAACATAGAATAGTTTCGTGCTTCCTTGTCTTCAACCACCATAGTGTAGAAACTTGGTGAGGTAGAGATCGCTCAAGATGTGAGTAGATTACAATCTCATGGAATTCGATTCAACCAAGTACCTACATGGGTTAGATAACATGCAAGATGCAAATATATCCAAGACATAAGATTTTCATCATAAGAGAAATATCAAGGATTAGTCATAAGCTCATGTCTTGCATGTCCAATGGAGTTTCTACTCCAAGTTTGAAGCATCAATGATGTTCAATTCTCCTCTTAGCCTGCAAAACACTTTCTCATCAAGAGGTTTAGTGAATATATCCGCTAATTGCTTTTCGGTGCGAACATGCTTAAGATTAATGTCACCCTTAGCAACATGATCTTGAATGAAATGATGACGAACTTCAATATGCTTAGTTCGAGAATGTTGTACGGGATTATGACCAATTTTAATAGCACTTTCATTGTCACAAAGCAATGAAACATGTTTCACATATATCCCATAATCTTTAAGAGTTTGGGTCATCCAAAGTAATTGAGCACAACATGAACCAGCGACAATGTATTCCGCTTCGGCGGTGGATAAGGATACCGAGTTTTGTTTCTTGGAGGACCAAGACACAAGAGATCTACTAAGAAATTGACAAGTACCCGAAGTGGACTTTCTATCAACCTTGTCTCCGGCATAGTCCGAGTCGGAGTAGCCAACAAGATCGAAAGAGGCCCTCTTAGGATACCAAATGCCAAAATTTGGTGTATGGATTAAGTATCTCACTATCCTTTTCACGACCTTAAGATGACATTCTTTAGGAGCAGCTTGATATCGTGCACACATGCACACACTTAGCATGATATCGGGACGTGAAGCACATAGATATAACAGTGAACCAATCATAGAGCGATAAACCTTTTGATCAACCGGTTCACCATCTTTGGTCAAGTCAAGATGTCCACTAGTAGGCATGGGTGTAGTCATACCTTTGCATTCTTGCATATTGAACTTCTTGAATAAGTCCTTGGTGTACTTCGTTTGAGAAACAAAAGTACCTTCCTTAGTTTGCTTGATTTGCAACCCAAGAAAGAATTTGAGTTCACTCATCATAGACATCTCAAACTTCTCCGACATTAGCTTCCCAAACTTTTCACTAAAATGAGGGTTAGTTGAACCAAATATAATATCATCAACATAGATTTGGCACACAAATAGTTCTCCATTAACCCTTTTAGTAAAAAGAGTAGAATCTATTTTTCCAATTTCAAAGCCTTTTTCAATAAGGAACTTGGTCAAGCATTTATACCACGCTCTATGAGCTTGTTTAAGACCATAAATAGCTTTGTGAAGTTTGTAAACATGATTGGGTTTCTTAGGATTGACAAAGCCGGGAGGTTTCTTAACATAAACTTCCTCGTCTATTCCACCATTTAGAAAAGCACTTTTAATGTCCATTTGGTACAAGGTGATATCATGATGATTAGCATAGGCAAGTAAGATGCGAATGGACCTAAGTCTAGCAACGAGAGCGTAAGTCTCACCATAGTCCATACCTTCGACTTGTGTGTAGCCTTGGGCAACGAGACGTGCTTTTTTGTGAACTACTTGTCCATCTTCATCTTGCTTGTTGCGAAACACCCATTTGGTACCGATGATGTTGTGGTTGTTGTCAGGCTTCTCAACCAATGTCCAAACTTGGTTCCTCTCAAAGTTGTGTAGCTCTTCATGCATAGCATTTATCCAATCCGTATATTCCAATGCTTCTTCGACCTTCATAGGTTCAATGCTAGAGATGAAAGAATAGTTTTCACAAAAGTTAGCTAAATGAGTTTTAGAGCGAGTGATTCTCCCAGTTTGAATATCATTGTAGATTTGCTCGACGGGATGGTCTTTAGCAATTCTTGCTCGAACTCATGAAAGCTTTTGCTTGGTTCTTGGTTGAACTTCTTCTTCATCTTGTTCTTCTTCTTGGCCTTCTTCATTGTTGGAGTTGTCGTTCTCTTGTCGTGGTGGAGAAGGAGGTTGTTGACGTTCATCTTGATGCACTTCCTTGTTTTCTTCATCTTGGTGTGTCCCACTTGTGGATGCTTCCGTATCAACTCTTGGTTCACCTTGTCGTGAAGTAGAAGCTTCCACTTGGACGGACGAGGTACTCTCCTTCACCTCCGTTGGATGGACCTTGCCAATAGAAAAGTCTTGGATTGCTTCCGAAGGATCTTTGTCTCCTACATCAATTGGAAATTGCTCTACTTGCGAGCCGTTAGATTCATCAAACTTCACATCTACCGTCTCTTCAACCTTTCGGGTGAAATTGTTGTAGACACGGTAAGTGTGAGAGTTTGAGCCATAACCTAGTAGGAAACCTTCATGAGACTTAGGAGCAAATTTAGAACGATGATGCTTATCAAGAATGTAGCACTTTGAGCCGAATACTCGAAAGTATCCAACTTGGGGTTTGTTACCGGTGAGGAGCTCGTATGCCGTCTTGCCGAGTAGCTTGTGAAGATACAAGCAATTTGTTGCATGACAAGCTGTCTCAACCGCTTCTGCCCAAAAGTGCTTCGGTGTCTTGTACTCATCAAGCATCATTCTCGCCATTTCGATGAGCGTCCGGTTCTTCCTCTCAACAACTCCATTTTGTTGAGGTGTGTATGTAGCCGAGAACTCGTGTGAAATCCCTTCTTCGTCAAGAAAGGTGTCCACATTTGCGTTCTTGAACTCCCTTCCGTTGTCGCTGCGAACCTTCTTGACTTCACTTCAAATTGATTTTGGGCCTTCCTAGCGAAGTTTTTGAAGATCTTTTGGACCTCGAGTGGCCTCCTTGTGGTCATGATGTTCTTCACGGGATGATTTCCTCCAACCTGTTTACCTGCCTGACAAGCGCTGCAAAGTCTATCCTTATCAAATATGACATCGTTAACTTCAAGGATATGATTTCCTTTAATAAGCTTGTCAAGGTTTTGCATACCAACATGACCTAGTCGTCTATGCCATAACCAACCTTTTGAGGATTTAGCAATGAAGCAAGTTTTAGGTTGAGCCTTTTTAGTGAAATCAACAATGTATAGATCACCTCTACGCACACCGGCAAAGACAATTTTATGATTATCTCGACGAAACACTTGGCAATCTACTTCAGTAAATAGGACATTGAAACCAAAATCAGCAAGTCTAGATACTGAAAGTAAGTTGTAGCCAAGAGATTCAACGAGCATAACATTCTGAATGGAGCTATCATGTGATATGGCCACCTTACCGAGGCCAACCACCTTACCCTTTGAGTTGTCACCGAAAGTGACATACTTTCGAGGACTATCACTTTCAGCAGGCTCGCGAAACATGTCTTTATCTCTAGTCATGTGATCGGTACATCCACTATCAAGAACCCATTCCTTTCCTCCTGACATATATCCCCGAAGATTTTCCATAAGACCAAAATGTCTCATTGCATCATCAAGATCGAAGTCACTATCATCATCCTCATCATAGTATCCATGTTCAACATCGTCATGTGGTGGATCAAATCCTAGAGAGGGTAATTCGTTAGAGTGAGTTTCACAATGATCTTGCTTATGAATTTTTATAGCTTCAGAAATAATATCACTAATAATTCCAACATCTCCTTTGGCACGCATAAGGTTTATAAGTTCAAATAGACAATCACCAAACATAGGATCACTAGAATTCATCTTACTCAAGGCAATAGACTTATGGAGAATTTCATCAAGATTTTTCAAGGAATAATTTGGAAAGCGTTCCTCAAGAAATTTCCATATAGTGTAGGCACACTTAAGAGTAGGCAAACATCCAATCAAGTTTCTACGCAATCCTCTAATGATAAGTTCGGCAGTTCTAAGATTGCGGATCATGTCAATTGACTCATCTAGAGTAGGATGCATAGGATCAACATGAGGTGCACAAGGGCTAGCAATGTACTTGTTCAAATGATATTGATTGAAAATTACAAGCATCTCATTTTTTCACTCATGAAAATACTCTCCATCGAGTATAGGCACTCTATGTCTAAGACTCCCCAAAGTAGACTCATCCATCTTCCTCCAATGGTGATTAAACCAAGGCAATGGAGACCAAAGCTCTGATACCACTTGTAGGACCTTGAGAAGAGGTGATTAGAGGGGGGGTGATTAGACACTAAGTACCAAAGTTGCAGTTTTTAGCTTCTTTAAGTTTAAGTGGAGTTTAGGCACAAGTTTAACATTCACAATACATAACAAGCAAGCATGCAAAGAGTGTATGAGTAGCGGAAAGTAAAGCATGCAACTTGCAAGAATGTAAAGGGAAGGGTTTTGGAGGATTCAAATGCAATTGGAGACACGGATGTTTTTGTCGTGGTTCCGATAGGTGGTGCTATCGTACATCCACGTTGATGGAGACTTCAACCCACGAAGGGTAACGGTTGCGCGAGTCCACGGAGGGCTCCACCCACGAAGGGTCCACGAAGAAGTAACCTTGTCTATCCCACCATGGCCGTCGCCCACGAAGGACTTACCTCACTAGCGGTAGATCTTCACGAAGTAGGCGATCTCCTTGCCCTTACACACTCCTTGGTTCAACTCCACAATCTTGTCGGAGGCTCCCAAGTGACACCTAGCCAATCTAGGAGACACCACTCTCCAAGAAGTAACAAATGGTGTGTTGATGATGAACTCCTTGCTCTTGTGCTTCAAATGATAGTCTCCCCAACACTCAACTCTCTCTCATGGGATTTGGATCTGGAGGAAACAAGATTTGAGTGGAAAGCAACTTGGGGAAGGCTAGAGATCAAGATTCATATGGTAGGAATGGAATATCTTGGCCTCAACACATGAGTAGGTAGTTCTCTCTCAGAAAATGTATGCTGGAAGTGTAGGTTCAGTCTGATGGTTCTCTCCACGAATGAAGAGGAGGTGGAGGGGTATATATAGCCTCCACACAAAATCTAACCGTTACACACAATCTACCAAACTCGGTGGGACCGATTCAACAGACTCGGTCAGACCGATTTAGTAAACCTAGTGACCGTTAGGATTTTCGGTGGGACCGACATGCAACTCGGTAGGACCGATATGGTTAGGGTTAGGGCATAATGTAATCTCGATAAGACCGATTACACAAACTCGGTGAGACCGATTTTGGTAATTAGCTAACCAGAGAGTTGGTCAGGCAAACTCGGTTGGACCGATTACACAAACTCGGTAGGACCGATTTTGGTAATGAGTCGACCAGGAAGTTTGCATTGTAATCTCGGTAGTACCGATTTCTCAAACTCGGTGAGACCGATTTTGGTAATGGACATACACAGAGAGATTACAATCCCATCTCGGTGAGACCGAGATCCCTATGGTAAGACCGATTTGTCTAGGGTTTGTGGCAGTGCCTATGCCATTTGAACTCGGTGGCGCCGGATAGATAGAATCGGTGGGGCCGAGTTTGACTTTAGGTTTAGGTCATATGTGTGGAAGTGGGAAAGTATTTGAGGGTTTTGGAGCATATCACTAAGCACTATGGAGCAAGAAACTCATTAAGCAACACCTCATCCCTTCTTGATAGTATTGGCTTTTCCTATAGACTCAATGTGATCTTGGATCACTAAAATGTAAAATGAAGAGTCTTGAGCTAGAAGCTTGAGCCAATCCTTTGTCCTTAGCATCTTGAAGGAGTTCCCACATCCTTTAGTCCATGCCACTCCATTGTTGAACTTATCTGAAACATACTAGATAAAAGTGTTAGTCCAACAAGAGATATGTTGACATTAATTACCAAAACCACCTAGGGAGCACTTGTGCTTTCAGTTGCTTACTTGAGATAAATGAAAGCTTGATTTGGAGGGTTCCAGCCAATGCCAGTGCTGTGCAAATCTGCCTGGGATGATCTGAACTTTTGCCATTGTTGCTACTATGGTGACACCTTGGGAAGGCAGGGCTGCCATCTCCACCATGCAATGCCTGATTGAATGTCGCCAAGTATATGAGAAGACACGCTCAGATTTTCTTTTCTGGCGAAAGAGAGAGAGACGAAGGGGAAGACCCTTGGTGTAGGTCAAATTTAGGAGATGACGCTCAGATTTATTTCGGATGTGGCAGTCAGTTTTTTTAACCTCTGATTTTGTTGCCGTTGAGGGAAACAAAGAGAGACCAACCCTGTAAAAATCCTAAGAGACCAAGGGCAGGACGACTTGTGTACTATGGGATAGGGAAGAACGTTTGACTTGTGTACAATGGGATTGGAGAGCACATTTCAGCTTTAATCCAAGGGCTACAGAAACATCATATATTAATCTAATGGCTGTAATTTCTTAATTCAAGGATTAATGTGGTGTCTTGTTTGATGCCTCCAATTAGTAAATATAAGATGGCGGTTCATCCTCTTGGGCCTTAAGTCGCCTTTGGGTCTTGGGCCGTCAATAGGCTTGTTATGAGCCGCCATCTCCATGGATAATCGCCAGTGGTATGACCCGGCCCCTCCTGGGCGGTTCATACCCAGTAGTTATATCCCCAACAAGTTGGATGAGATTCATCATGTAATCGAGTTAGTTTTGTTAGGGCCTGATCCCTAGTATCCACTATGTTCTGAGATTGATGTTGCTATGACTTTGCCATGCTTAATGCTTGTCACTTTGGGCCTAGGTGCCATGATTTGAGATCTGAACCGTTTATGTTATCACCATTATATCCATGTTCTAGATCTGATCTTGCAAGTTATAGTCACCTACTACGTGTTATGATCCGGCAACCCCGGAGTGACAATAGTCGGGACCACTCCCGGTGATGACCGTAGTTTGAGGAGTACATTATTCACCGTGTGCTAATGCTTTGTTCCAGTTCTCTATTAAAAGTAGGCCTTAATATCCCTTAGTTTCCAATAGGACCCAGCTGCCACGGGAGGGTAGGACAAAAGATGTCATGCAAGTTCCTTCCATAAGCACGTATGACTATTTACGGAATACATGCCTACATTATATTTACGAACTGGAGCTAGTACCATATCGCCCTAGGTTATAACTGCCTCATGAAGAATATCAACCAACAAGTCACCGATCCAATGCCTACAAATTTATCTTATATTGTTCTTGCTAAGTTACTACTGTTGTTACTGCTATTGTTACTACTACAAAATCACTGCTATCACTGTTACCGTTACTATTGTTGTTGCTACTATCATCAAAACTATCATATTACTGTGCTACTAATCACTTTGCTGCAGATAATTAATCTCCAGGTGTGGTTGAATTGACAACTCAACTGCTAATACCTTCAGATATTCTTTGGCCCCCCTTGTGTCTAATCTATAAATTTGGGTTGAATACTCTACCCTCGATAATTGTTGCGATCCCCTATACTTGTGGGTTATCAAGACCTTTTTCTGGCGCTGTTGTTGGGGAGCATAGCTATATTTGTTGAGTCACTTGGGATTATTATCATATTATCACTATGAGGAATCTGAAGGATGCTAAGACCAAGATTTTTCCCTCAAAGACGAGGGGAGGTAAGGAACCGCCATCCAGCTCCACTTTAGATTCACCTTTTGTTATAAGTAAACTTGCAACACCACCACATGCCATTAATTCTGATATGTCGCAAGTTATTGATGATGCTACTTCTACTATGAATGCTACTCATGATGATGGTAGTACCTTGCTTGATGATGATGTGCCACTAGGTGAATTTCTTGATGAACAAATTGCTAGAGTAAGACAACATGATATTGTTGAATCTGATGATGAACTTGAAACTGAAAATCTTGAAACACCTACTAGAACTAGTCCTCCTAGATATGAATTGCCAAAGGTACCGGAAGGTTATACTATGAGTGAGGAGGCAACTAGAGATATTCTTGCTTGTAAGGATAGAGATGATCTAGAGAAATTATTATGCAAGTATAAGGAAAGATCTCTGGATGCTAAAATGAAATGTGATCCTGAGTTTGACACTTCACCTATTTTTATTGATGATAAGGATTATGAATTCTCTGTCGACCCTGAGTTAATCACTTTGGTTCAATCTGATCCTTTCCATGATTATGAAACTGAGACTGTAGTGGCACATCTTACTGAGTTGAATGATATAGCTACCATTTTTGCTCATGATGAGAAGATTTGCTATTATTATATTCTCAAGTTATTTTCATTCTCATTAAAGGGTGATGCTAAAGCTTGGTACAATACTCTTGCTCATGGTTGTGTGCGTAGTCCCCAGGATATGATTTATTATTTCTTTGAAAAATATTTCCCTGCTCATAAGAAACAAGCTGCCTTGCAGGAAATATTTAACTTTGTGCAAATTGAAGAAGAGAGTCTCCCACAAGCTTGGGGGAGGCTTCTCCAATTGCTTAATGCTTTGCCTGATCATCCTCTTAAGAAAAATGAAATACTTGATATCTTCTATAATGCACTAATGGTTGCTTCTAGGGATTTCCTAGATAGTTGTGCTGGTTGTGTTTTCAGGGAACGAACTATTGGGCAAGCTGAAGAGTTATTGAATAACATATTGAAAAATTATGATGATTGGACTCCTCCTGAAACACCTATTAAACCCACTCCGAAGAAGAGGGGTATCTTATATCTCAGTCCTGAAGATATGCAAGAGGCAAAGAAATCTATGAAGGAAAAAGGTATTAAAGCCGAGGATGTTAAAAATTTACCACCTATTGAAGAAATACATGGGCTTGAAGCACCACCACCACCTAAGGTGGTAGAGGTAAAATCTGTAATGAAATTCAATGATAGTGATGATCCTCGTAATAAAACTCCTAGTCAATGCCTTTATGAGTTTGATAATTACATTAGAAAGAAAGATCACTTCAATGCAAATGTTATGAAACAATTGAAATACAACTCTGATATGATAGCTCGCTTAAGTGACTTGTTATTTAGAACCTCAAATTATGTAAAGGTGTAGAAAGCATGCCTCTATGGTTCAAACTCAATTAGAGCAAGTTGCTAAATCTCAAAGGGAGTTAGTTGATGAAATGAACAGTAATAAGCGACTTTGCTGTTAGAGTAGCAACTAGAGGAGGTAAAATGACTCAGGAACCACTTTATCCCGA
The DNA here is from genome assembly GCF_002162155.2 of Triticum dicoccoides. Taxonomy (NCBI): domain Eukaryota; kingdom Viridiplantae; phylum Streptophyta; class Magnoliopsida; order Poales; family Poaceae; genus Triticum; species Triticum dicoccoides. The sequence continues at coordinate 511,558,813 of NC_041391.1, forward strand.
GGGACACCCAAAGAGAATTGAACAAGACTCTCAAAGAATTAACACTAATGCACCTAGTCCTTCTAAAAGGAAAAAGAAGAAGAAAAATAACAGGACTTGCCTGCCTCTAGTGAACCTGAAGTAGAGAAACCTCCTGATAATGATAATGAAGTATCTATCTCTAATGCTGAAACTCAATCTGGTAATGAACACTCACCTTTTGACAATGAAAAAGAGAATGACGAGGTTCATGAAGACAGTCAACCAAATGATAAAGAACCATATAATGATGTTGAGATAGAACCAGCTGTTGATCTTGATAACCCACAACCTAAGAATAAAGGATATGATAAAAGAGACTTTGTTGCTAGAAAACATGGAAAGGAAAGAGGACCATGGGTTCAAAAGCCCATGCCCTTTCCACCTAAGTCAACTAAAAAGAAAGACTATGAAGAATTTGAGCGCTTTGCTGAAATGCTGAGGTCAGTCTTTCTGCGAACTCGCTTGACTGATATCTTAAAAATGCCTCCTTATGCAAAGTAAATGAAAGACATCATCACCAATAAGAGAAAAATACCGGAAGCTGAAATCTCCACTATGCTTGCTGATTATACTTTTAAAGATGGAGTACCTTAAAAACTTGGAGATCTGGGAATACCAACTATACCTTGCTCCATTAAAAGAAATTATGTGAAAACTGCTTTATGTGATTTGGGAGCTGGTGTTAGTGTTATGCCTTTATCTTTATATAAAAGACTTGATTTGAATAAACTTACACCTACTGAAATATCTTTGCAAATGGCTGACAAGTCAACTGCCATACCTATCGGTATTTGTGAGGATGTGCCCGTTGTTGTTGCTAATGTTACTTTTTGACTGACTTTGTTATACTTGAGATGCCTGATGACGACAACATGTCGATTATCCTTGGTAGACCCTTCTTGAATACTGCAGGGCCTGTTATTGATTGCAACAAAAGCAAGATCACTTTTCATATCAATGGTAATGAGCATACGGTGCACTTTCCGAAGAAACAATTCCAAGTGAATGGTATTAATTTTGTTGAAAAATCTTCGACAATTACTAGTGGAAGTTTTTAGTTATCTCTACCTACCGTTAAAAAGAAATATGAAATGCTTATTGTTGGGGACATTCATATCCCCATTGAGGTAACCTAATGATTTACGAAAGTTCTTCGGTTTCATGCTAATCAAAAGTGGTTGTTAATAAGACTTGATCAACCTTATTAATGGATCATTTTTTGAGAGGCATGAAGTTGATGAATTTAGTAAGCACTACCTTCTACCCCTACCTTTTGTTTTCTGTTTTACTTAGTTAAATAAAATAAAATACCATGCTTTGTCTGTTTTTTGAGTTTTCCATGCAATAAAAAATGACCCAAAAATAAAAGTTCTCAGAATGCTCTGCAATTTTAACATGATTTTTTTGAATATTTCTGAATTTCTGGTGCAAATAATATCAGAGGGAGGTTCACCAGGTGGGCACAATCCACCTGGGCACACCAGGACCCCCAGGCGCGCCCTGGTGGGTTGTGGTCCCCATGTGGCCCCCCTCACTTACTTCTTCTTCCCACATCACTCCATTCACCGAGGAAATAATCACTATCACTCTCTCCCTCTCGTGTTCTTGCTCCCAAAACCGTGGATTTCGATCTCTTTGCTCGAAGCCCCGTTTCTGAAACTGTTTCAGAGATTTGTTGCTTGGTATGTGACTCCTCCATGTGTCCAATTATTTTTTGTTTTAGTGGTTTGTATTTAGAATAATTAGCTACTCTTGGTGCTGCTATAGATGAGCTTCCATGTTGAATTCTTAGAGCTCTAAGTAGTTTGAATGCTTGCTATGGCCTCTATACATCCCTATGAGTAGTTGCTATCATTTTTGTGAAGTTTTGTTGAGAAAAATTTTGTGGACTAAAAATTTCTGAATTTTGTTCATAGGAAAAAGAGAGTTTCTTTAGGAAGTTTGCTTCCAGGAAGAACTCCAAGGGGGTTATTGGGGAGTCATCTGACAATGATCTCCATACCCCGAGGTTAGTAGAGCTACGGCCGTGCGAGTGGTCGCATAATCCGTTCATGGAGGGGGCTGGAATCCTTCAAGAGTTCACACAATATGCTGCTAATGCCGGCCTCACCAACTTCATCGCAGCCGATTGCGAACAGTATCATCTCCTCACAAATTCCTTTGTGCAAAACTTTCATTTTCATTCTAGAAATAATCCCCCTAAGGTGCAGTTTAATTTATATGCTGAAACCCGCTAGATCCCACTTACTGAATTTTGTGACATATGCATGCTTGCTGGGATTTGGTAGAGCCTAATCCCTCAGAGTTTGAAGGTTTTTACCGTACTCTGACAATGGGGGATGAGAGACAAGTATCGGGCACCACCGCCGTTAGCTTGCAGTTTCCTGCCATGCATAATTTTGCCATATTTATTGCAAAATGCTTGCTAGCAAGAGAGAAGGTGGGTGCACTTAGCACCCCATACTTTGTTGTTTTGCGTCGCTCACTTTATGGCGACAACACTTATAGCTTGGGAGCTATTGTGGCACGTCGCCTTCACCTTAATAGATCCAAGGGTAAAATACATGGGGGCATTTACGCTACTCGCTTGGCGACTAACTTCAATGTGCAGATACGCTAGCATGATCATCCTTTGCCCAGAGCTTACTTAGATAGAGCAGCTATGAAGGATCACCATTTTATTGCTGCTGATTACCCTAATATTGATATGCCTTACAACTTAGTTTTCAGTGAGAAAACTCGTGATATTATTCCCTTGCCTACACCTTCTTTGTTTGATCATGTTGCCAGGGGCGGATATAGGATTATGCCCGAGGACATTGTCGCTTACCGAAACAACCAGGCTGCAGTACAGGAGGAGCGTCAGTAGTGTGACCCTATGGTGCCTGCTCCCCAACACTTCAACATTGGACCTCATGGCTTCTACGACTGGTGATTACCAAGTTAGGCCAAAAGCCTAAGCTTGGGGGAGTAAGTATTCCCACCGACATTACATTCATGTTCACACATTTCATTCCAGTTGTCAATGTCCACACTTTTTCATTGTATCACCCATGTTTAGTTTAGTTTCTCGCTTTCTTCTTGTGTGTTTGAAAAACTTTGAGAAAATCCAAAAATATGTTTCTTGCTTCCTTTTGTTTTTTATTCCTAGTATAAACTATTGTAGCACCAAAAATAAAACCCAAAAAGATTTCCTTGTTCTTCTTTTACTTGTTGGGAGCTTTCCCGTGTAAATAGTTTTTCTTGTTTTTTTTGCTTTTCTCTTTTCATTTGCTTGTTTACGAAAAACTAAAAACTCCAAAAATATTTTAGTGTGTTTCTTTGAATTTCTTTTCTTTTTATTGAGTCATACCGAGGAGAAGACCACGATGAAAATGTTGAGTGGCTCTCATTTGCATTATTGTTGATCTGGCAAAGAGCCCATATTACCTTGTCTTCTCCTTTTTGAGTAAAATGTTTGCAGATTCCAGCTTAGTCCACGGCACTCCTGCACTATTATTATTTTCAAATCGTTCGGTCGTGCAAGTGAAAGGCAATAATGACGATATTAGATGAACTGGCCGTGGCAGAGAGAAACGAGTATGAACTCGACTTGTTCTGTTTTTGTAAATATGTTTAACCTAGTATCCATGATTCAGCCTATGATGATCAAACATGTTTGCAACGACAATTAGAGATAATAGTTACTCATGCCATGCATAAGTAGCTAGGAGTGAATAATGACTTATCTTGGATATCAACATTGTGTTAAAATGATTGTGATGTAGTATGATGATATGGTATCCTCCTCTGAATGTTCGAGTGGCTTGACTTGGTACATGTTCATGCATGTAGTTGAATCAAAACTAACATAGCCTCTATAATATTTATGTTCATGGTGTTCATATCCTACTCATGCTAATATCCAATGTTACTTATGCATAATGCATGTTCATGACCGTTGTTGCTCTCTAGCTGGCCGCTTCTCAACCTATTTGCTAGCCTTCGCCTATACTAAGTGGGAACTCTGCTTGTACATCAGAAACCGTGAACCCAAGTTATTCCAGATGAGTCCACCATACCTACCTATATGCGGTATTACCCTGCCGTCCTAAGTAAATTTGCATGTGCCATCTCTAAAAAACTTCAAATAAATATCCTTTTGTGTGCCTGGATCGTTCATGAAACGACAGGAGGTAGTCAGTATCTTCCATGCTAAGTGGGTTATTCTCAGGTCGAGTGTTTATTCACTCGCCATCGCACGAGAAAAGGGCAGTAATAGGGATGCCCAATCCCAAACTGCAAAAAGAAAAGAGCTTACAAATAATCAAACAAATACTCCCAATGGAGTCATAACCTTTACCTTTCCGCTTGGGAACCGCCACTAGCGTGTTTAGCATGGAAGATAATGATAACTGATGGCCGTGAAGTAAATAAGAAGGGTGCATGTCTCAAAATTTCATTTACCTCTGTTTTATAAACTTGAGCGCTGGCACCTCTGCAAATCACTGCTTCCCTCTGCGAAGGGACTATCTATTTACTTTTATGTTGTGTCCTCACCTTCTCAAATAAGCGCCAGAACCTGAAAGCACTATTGTCATGTTGATGCATTGTGTGTAGCTAATGTTGGGTGCATCATGACTAGATTTTTTCTACCATGAATTACAATGTTTAGTCGCTGCTTGAACTTTGGGGGTGCTCCGCATTTATGTTTTGCGGTCTTAGAAAGGGCTAGCGAGATACCACTATTGTCATATTATATCACGGTTGTTTCGACAATGTGTTGTTGTTTGAATGTTTTACTATTGCTCTCTAGTTGATTATGTCATTAAAGGAGTTAATATAATTTTAGGAGTTATTGTCGACATGGTTAGTTATAATCTTTGCTGAAAACCTGGGTGCTTGTTGGGGATCTAACTATTAGGTATGACCCGCCCAAGAGGGGCCGGGTTATACCTATGTCGATTCATAAAGCCCAAGACAGCACTTGAAGATGGCGGTTAAGTTAGGGGCCCAAGGCCCAAAGGCGGCTTAAGGCCCATATAGATAAACCGCCATATGTAAATAACTTGTATTGTAAGGCAGGAATAGATAGAGACTGAGCCGGACACTGTTTATGAGCCGGCCGGGACTCTGTGAGCCGCTGGGCGTCGACCTTTGTATATAAAGGGATGACCCGGCGGCGGTTCAGGACAAGTAACATCAGATCGAGAGCTAGGTCAACCGGATTCGCTCCCTAATTATCGAGACATAAGCAATCCCACCTCCAAGTGGATTAAGCCATTACCTTCACCGCAAGGGGCCAAACCAGTATAAACTCCCGTGTCCTTTGTCCCATTTTAACCCCTTTAAGATTCCTAGTTGCGATGGCTCCATGACTAAGTCCTTTCACTAGGACACCTGCCGTGACAATTCCACGACAGTGCTGTTTAAGCTTATTTATGAAACAAGAGCAAAAGAGTTCGTAAAAGTTTTTCTTTTTCACTTTCAGTTTATCAATTGAATTTCTTGAGGACAAGCAAAGGTTTAAGCTTGGGGGAGTTGATACGTCTCCGTGGTATCTACTTTTCCTAACGCTTTTCCTCTTGTTTTGGTCTCTAATTTGCATGAATTGAATGAAACTAACCCCGGACTGACGCTATTTTCAGCAGAACTACCATGGTGTTGTTTTTATGTAGAAATAAAAGTTCTTGGAATGGAACGAAACTTTGCGAGGATTTTATATATCAATAAAGAGAATTTCTAGAGCCAAGAGCCACCTGAGGGGGCACCTGGGTGGGCACAACCCACCAGGGCACGCCCGCCCCCCAGGCGCGCCCGGTGGGTTGTCCCCACCTGGTGGCCCCGATGACCCTGAAACCAACGCTATAAAATCACATTATTCTAGAAAAAATGGGGGAGAAAGAATTATCGCATTTCACGAGATGGAGCTACTGCCGTCTCCTATTCTTCATTGGGAGGCCAGATCAGGAGTCCGTTTGGGGCTCCAGAGAGGGGGATCTTCGATCTTCGTCATCACCAACCCATCTCCATTGCTAATTCCATGATGCTCCCCACCGAGTGTGAGTAATTCCTTCGTAGGCTCGCTGGTCGGTGAGGAGTTGGATGAGATTCATCATGTAATCAAGTTAGTTTTGTTAGGGCCTGATCCCTAGTATCCACTATGTTCTGAGATTGATGTTGCTATGACTTTGACATGCTTAATGCTTGTCACTTTGGGCCCGGGTGCCATGATTCCAGATCTGAACTGTTTATGTTGTCACAATTATATCCATGTTCTAGATCCGATCTTGCAAGTTATAGTCACCTACTATGTGTTATGATCTGACAACCCCGGAGTGACAATAGTCGGGGCCACTCCCGGTGATGATCGTAGTTTGAGGAGTTCATGTATTCACCGTGTGCTAATGCTTTGTTCCGGTTCTCTATTAAAAGTAGGCCTTAATATCCCTTAGTTTCCAATAGGAACCCGCTGTCACGGGAGGGTAGGACAAAAGATGTCATGCAAGTTCTTTCCATTAGCATGTATGACTATTTATGGAATACATGCCTACATTATATTTATGAACTGGAGCTAGTGCCGTATTGCCCTAGGTTATAACTGTCTCATGATGAATATAATCCAATGAGTCACCGATCCAATGCCTACAAATTTATCTTATATTGTTCTTGCTAAGTTACTACTGTTGTTACTGCTATTGTTACTACTACAAAATCACTGCTATCACTGTTACCGTTACTATTGCTGCTGCTACTATCATCAAAACTATCATATTACTGTGCTACTAATCACTTTGCTGCAGATAATTAATCTCCAGGTGTGGTTGAATTGGTAACTCAGCTACTAATACCTTTAGATATTCTTTGGCTCCCCTTGTTCGAATCTATAAATTTGGGTTGAATACTCTATCCTCAAAAACTGTTGCAATCCCCTATACTTGTGGGTTATCAGGACCTTTTTGTGGCGCCGTTGCCGGGGAGAATAGCAATATTTGTTGAGTCACTTGGGATTATTATCATATTATCACAATGAAGAATTTGAAGGATGTTAAGACTAAGATTTTTCCCTCAAGGACGAGGGGAGATAAGGAACTACCATCCAGCTCCACTTTAGATTCACCTTTTGTTATAAGTAAACTTGCAACACCACCACATGCTATTAATTATGATATGCCGCAAGTTATTGACGATGCTACTTCTGCTATGAATGCTACTCATGATGATGCTAGTACCATGCTGGATGATGATGTGCCACTAGGTGAATATCTTGATGAACAAATTGCTAGAGTAAGAGAACATGATATTGTTGAATCTGATGATGAACTTGAAACTGAAAATCTTGAAACACCTACTAGAACTAGTCCTCCTAGATATGAATTGCCAAAAGTACCGGAAGGTTATACTATGAGTGAGGAGGCAACTAGAGATATTCTTGCTTGTAAGGATAGAGATGATCTAGAGAAATTATTATGCAAGTATAAGGAAATATCTCTGAATGCTAAAATGAAATATGATCCTGAGTTTGCTACTTCACCTATTTTTATTGATCATAAGGATTATGAATTCTCTATCGACCCAGAGTTAATCACTTTGGTTCAATCTGATCCTTTCCATGGTTATGAAACTGAGACTGTTGTGGCACATCTTACTATGTTGGATGGTATAGCTACCCTTTTTGCTCATGATGAGAAGATTCGCTATTATTATATTCTCAAGTTATTTTCGTTCTCATTAAAGAGTGATGCTAAAGCTTGGTACCATACTCTTGCTCATGGTTGTGTGCGTAGTCCCCAGGATATGATTTATTACTTCTTTGAAAAATATTTCCCTACTCATAAGAAACAAGCTGCCTTGCAGGAAATATTTAACTTTGTGCAAATTGAAGAAGAGAGTCTCCCACAAGCTTGGGGGAGGCTTCTCCAATTTCTTAATGCTTTGCTTGATCATTCTCTTAAAAAATGAAATACTTGATATCTTCTATAATGGATTAACGGATGCTTCTAGGGATTTCCTAGATAGCTGTGCTGGTTGTGTTTTCAGGGAACAAACTTTTGAGCAAGCTGAAGAATTATTGAATAACATATTGAAAAATTATGACGATTGGACTCCTCCTGAAACACCTATTAAACCCACTCCGAATAAGAGGGGTATCTTATATCTCAGTCCTGAAGATATGCAAGAGGCAAAGAAATCTATGAAGGAAAAAGGTATTAAAGCCGAGGATGTTAAAAATTTACCACCTATCGAAGAAATACATGGGCTTGAAGCACTACCACCACCTAAGGTGGTAGATGTAAAGTCTATAATGAAATTCAATGATAGTGATGATCCTCATAATAAACATCCTAGTCAATGCATTTATAAGTATGATAATTACATTAGAAAGCAATATCACTTCAATGCAAATGTTACGAAACAATTGAAATACAACTCTGATATGATAGCTCGCTTAAGTGACTTGTTATTTAGAATCTCAAATGATGTTAGAGGTGTAGGAAAGCATGCCTCTATGGTTCAAACTCAATTAGAGCAAGTTGCTAAATCCCAAAGGGAGTTACTTGATGAAATGAACAATAATATAAGTGACTTTGCTGTTAGAGTAGCAACTAGAGGAGGTAAAATGACTTAGGAACCACTTTATCCTGAGGGACACCCGAAGAGAATTGAACAAGACTCTCAAAGAATTAACATTGATGCACCTAGTCCTTCTAAAATGAAAAAGAAGAAGAAAAATAACTGGACTTGCCTGCCTCTAGTGAACCTGAAGTAGAGAAACCTCCTGATAATGATAATGAAGTATCTATCTCTGATGCTGAAACTCAATCTAGTAATGAACACTCACCTTTTGACAATAAAAAAGAGAATGAAGAAGTTCATGAAGACACTCAACAAAATGATAAAGAACCAGATAAAGATGTTGAGATAGAACCAGCTGTTGATCTTGATAACCCACAACCTAAGAATAAAAGATACTCCCTCCGTTCCTTGATATAAGGTGTATAGATTTTTGAGAAAAGATCCAAAATATAAGGTGCATTGCGTTGTACCACTCATTTGAATATTTTTTTAGGGATTTGATTACATTTACTTATATTATGCAAGCTCCGCTATTTTATCATGTCAATTAGTTAGGTGTAATCTCGCCCAAAACTTGTGAAATTTTCACTCCATGTGCGTTCTTTAATTTCCGTACCAAAAACTATACACCCTATATTTAGGAATGGAGGGAGTATGATAAAGGAGACTTTGTTGCTAGAAAACATGGAAAGGAAAGAGGACCATGGGTTCAAAAGCCCATACCCTTTCCACCTAAGTCAACTATAAAGAAAGATGATGAAGAATTTGAGCGCTTTGCTAAAATGCTGAAGCCAGTCTTTCTGTGAACTTGCTTGACTGATTTCTTAAAAATGCCGCCTTATGCAAAGTACATGAAAGACATCATCACCAATAAGAGAAAAATACAGGAAGCTGAAATCTCCACTATGCTTGCTAATTGTACTTATAAAGATGGAGTACCTAAAAAACTTGGAGATCCGGGAATACCAACTGTCCCTTGCTTCATTAAAAGAAATTATGTGAAAACTGCTTTATGTGATTTGGGAGCTGGTGTTAGTGTTATGCCTTTCTCTTTATATAAAACACTTGATTTGAATAAACTCACACCTACTGAAATATCTTTGCAAATGGATGACAAATCAACTTCCATACCTATTGGTATTTGTGAGGATGTGCCCATTGTTGTTGCAAATGATAGTGATGATCCTCGTAATAAACATCCTAGTCAATGCCTTTATGAGTTTGATAATTACATTAGAAAGCAATATCACTTCAATGCAAATGTTATGAAACAATTGAAATACAACTCTGATATGATAGCTCGCTTAAGTGACTTTTTATTTAGAATCTCAAATGATGTTAGAGGTGTCGGAAAGCATGCCTCTATGGTTCAAACTCAATTACAGCAAGTTGCTAAATCTCAGAGGGAGTTACTTGATGAAATGAACAATAATATAAGTGACTTTGATGTTAGAGTAGCAACTAGAGGAGGTAAAATGACTCAGGAACCACTTTATCCTGAGGGACATCCAAAGAGAATTGAACAAGACTCTCAAAGAATTAACAATGATGCACCTAGTCCTTCTAAAAGGAAAAAGAAGAAGAAAAATAACAGGACTTGCCTGCCTCTAGTGAACCTGAAGTAGAGAAACCTCCTGATAATGATAATGAAGTATCTATCTCTGATGCTAAAACTCAATCTAGTAATGAACACTCACCTTTTGGCAATGAAAAAGAGAATGAAGAGGTTCATGAAGACACTCAACCAAATGATAAAGAACTAGATAATGATGTTGAGATAGAACCAGCTGTTGATCTTGATAACCCACAACCTAAGAATAAAAGATACTCCCTCCGTTCCTTGATATAAGGTGTATAGATTTTTGAGAAAAGATCCAAAATATAAGGTGCATTGTGTTGCACCACTCATTTGGATATTTTTTAGGGATTTGATTACATTTACTTATATTATGCAAGCTCCTCTATTTTATCATGCCAATTAGTTAGGTGTAACCTCGCCCAAAACTTGTGAAATTTTCACTCCATGTGCGTTCTTTAATTTCCGTGCCAAAAACTATACACCCTATATTTTGGAATGGAGGGAGTATAATAAAAGAGACTTTGTTGCTAGAAAACATGGAAAGGAAAGAGGGCCATGGGTTCAAAAGCCCATACCTGTCGGATTGCGGGTTCCGGCAGGCCCTTGAGGTTCGAACACTGGGGTGCGCGCAGAGATTTCGCCTTCTACCTACCTGTTCCTCGCCGGCTCGCTGAGATCTAAACCACGAAAGGAACAACACAAGAGACACAGAGTTTATACTGGTTCAGGCCACCATTGTGGTGTAATACCCTACTGCAATGTGTGGTGTGGTGGATTGCCTCTTGGGCTGTTGATGAACAATACAAGGAAGAACAGCCTCGCGAGGGTCTGTTCTTGGCTGGCGCGATGAACTGCTAGGAGGAGTTCAATCGCTCTCTCTACTGGTTTCCTAGTGAGGATCCCGTTCTCTCTCGATGCCTCTACCCTGGGGGTGGCTAGTCCTATTTATAGGCAAAGGCCCTGGGCCTCTTCACAAATATTGAGCGGGAAGGGCGCCAACAATTGGCCATTTTGAAGGGGAACATCGGGTACACTTATCCTGACTAAAGTTGGTCCTCGCCTGTCAAAGGCTCTGGTGGTGACGCCTGCTTGGGCTCCACAATGACTTCCTCCCTGCCGTTGGGCTGGTCTTGGTCTTGTTGCACTGAAACGGATGCCTTTGCTTGATGCTCTCGCCTGCGCTTGCTCCCTTTGCACCAAAGAGGAAAGGAGGACACTACGCGGGCTGGCGCCCTTGGTCGTCATGGCTTGCGTCATGGGCACCTCGCGAGGTACCCCGCCTTGAACTCTCTGCCTCCTCGTGAGCTAGCCTAATGAGGCCGTGCTTGAGGAAGCTCCTGGTCGTCCACCCCGCGAGGCTTGGCCCCTCACGAGGGTCTTGAGCTTGTGTTGATGAAGATGGGCCGTGCTGGGCCCCCCTTTGAGCCACGCTGCAGGAAGGCAAGTCTGGGGACCCCCGTTCCTAGAACGCCGACAGTAGCGCCCAGGCCCAAGGCGCGCCCAGACTTGGCCGAGCAGAGAGGCGAAAGGGCAAGTGTGAAGCGTCGTGGGCCCTAACAGCCTGCGGCCTTGGGCGCCGCGTGGCAGTTGATTGGACGTCGGTGTCTCCACTTCCCCATGACGCCTCGGCAACTGCATGAATTCACAAGTCCCTGCATGCAAAGCGAGTCATGATTACCTGCGATCGTGGAGGTCGGCGGTTGGCCTCCTCTGGCTTTAAGTACGGCACGTCGCGTGCCCCTCCATTTTATCCCCTCTTGCCTCTCCTTCTTCATGGCTCTGTCAAGGAAGTTCTTGGCCGCAGAGAAAGGAAAGGCCCGCCAGGTTGAGCCTGCCTCTCCCCCGCCCAAGTGCGGTCGAGGCCGCCCTCGCAAACACCCTGTGGCCTCCACGGCGGCTCCCCGCGGTCGCGGGGGTGACTTCCCGCGCAGTGACGGGCGGCTGGCCGCGGCCGGGGGGCGTGCTTCGGCCGTGCGGCTCCCTAGGCCGCGCTTCCACACTGCGGAGGTGCTGCCGGAGTTCGTTGTGTGGGCGGCAGAGCCAACTAGCGCCCGGCTTCAGCTCCCTTGCTTCCTCCTAGGTGAGCTCCCGGCTGGCGCCCCGGGCGGCCTCTAGCTCCAGGCAGATGGCTGCTGTAGTCGGGCCTCGTGGGCCTCGCTGGAGGTCTCCGCAGCCGGGAGCCTGGCCTTGACCCGCGGCTGGCAGACGTTTGCCCGCGCGCGTGGCCTGAGCCGTCGGTGCACCCTGCACTTCAAGTTTGACGGCGATGCCACCCTCTACGTGAGGGTGTTTGGGGAAGATGGTCGCCGCGCAGGGTGCTGCCCTGAAGACGACGACCGTGGCCGGGGACCCAGCCCCGGCGAGGACGGAGAGGACATCGCGCGCGTGGTTGGCGGCGCCCAGGGTTCCTCAAGCTTCACTGGTTCTTCTTCGGGCAGCGACTCTTCTAGCAGCGGCCGCGGCCAGCCTCCACGCCGTCGTGCCTGCTTGGAGGGTGGTAGCAGGTCTGCCCGCCATCGCGCCTCGGTGAAGTGCGAGAGGGAGTCCGCCTGAGCCCCGGAGGTGGCTCGAGTCTTCCCTGAGGGACGGTGTAGGGTGAACCGCGCCTGATTCGTTCTTTCTTTCCCTTTTTCCTGCGTAAAAAGACAGTAGTGTGGGGCCCCGTGGGGGCGTGTTTGGGTTACCGTTGTTAATCATCGCACTGTTTCCGTTATTTTGGTATTGTTCCTTCCAGCCGCATGCCCGCGCGTAGGTAATTCCCAGCCTCAACCGTGGGGGCGATTGAGCCAGGTCCTGTATTCGTGTCGCGGTGCCCGGGAGGCATGGACTGGAGGGGTGCTCCTGTAGTGGACCTAGGTTGTGAAACTTTGAACGATAAGGGCAGAAACACTCGCGAGGGCGCTCGGGCTGCCCCCTCGCGAGACCTTGCGCAAGAGAAACCGAGGCAGGAGGGCGAAAAGTCGAAGAGCCATAAGTCAAAAGACGGCGACGGTTTCAATAAAACTTTGAATGAGAATGAACTAGCCAACTGCAGAAAGCAAATGAAAAAGCCGCGTCCGACACCTAGTCTAGTCTTCGACGTCTTCTCACCAGCGCGGAGCTAAGTGCTGCCACTGGGCGTGGGAGGGAGCCCCAGGGCCTGAGGCCGGCGCTCCTGAGACTCCGGGGCGTGTACAGCCCCAACTCATTATTACGTGAGAGTGTCACGGGCGGCGAGCTTCACAGGCGTTGGCCTTCTTCACAGGCTCCGGGCCTTTCTTGGGGGAAGCAAGCTTCACGGAAATTGGCCCTCTTCATAGGCTCTGGGCCTTTTCCAAAACACGATAGCTTCACAGGCATTCGCTTTCTTCACAGGCTCTGGGCCTTTCCCAAAAAAAGGTAATCTTCATAGGCATTCGCCTTCTTCACAGGCTCTGGGCCTTTTCCAAAGAAGACAATCTTCACAGGCATTCGCCTTCTTCACAGGCTCTGGGCCTTTTCCAAAAGGATAATCTTCACAGGCATTTGCCTTCTTCACAGGCTCTGGGCCTTTTCCAAAAGGATAATCTTCACAGGCATTTGCCTTCTTCACAGGCTCTGGGCCTTTTCCAAAAGGATAATCTTCACAGGCATTCGCCTTCTTCACAGGCTCTGGGCCTTTTAAGGGTAAAACCTCCGGAGGTGCTGGATGTTCCACGCATTCTGGACTGGCACCCCTCCTGAGTCTCCAAGCGCGCGGAGCCGGGCCTGGAAACATGAACAACCTTGAACGGGCCCTCCCACATGGGAGAGAGCTTATGCAGTCCCTCCCTGGAGAGAACCCGCCTGAGCACGAGGTCCCCTACCTCAAGAGTTCTGGGGCAGATGTTGCGGCAGTGGTATCGCCACAGTGCTTGTCAGTATCTCGCCGCTCGCAATGCGGCTTCTCGGCGACGCTCCTCCCCCAGCATGAGGTCCATCCCCCGCATGGCGTCCTGCTGCGCCTTGTCGAACGCCAGGACCCATGCGGAACGACGTCTGACCTCGTGAGGGAGGACCGCTTCGGCTCCATAGACCAGGAAGAACGGGGTCTCTCCAGTCGGCTTGGTTGCGGTCGTGCGGATGGACCACAACACGGACTGAAGCTCATCGTACCAACCCCTGCCGCAGGCTTCCAGCTTCTTCTTGAATGTTCTGGTCTTGAGGCCCCTCAGGACCTTCGCGTTGGCCCGCTCAGTCTGGCCGTTGCTTTGGGGGCGCGCCACCGAAGCGTAGCATATCTGCGTTCCAAGGTTAGCACAGTACATTTTGAAGAGGTTACTGGTGAACTGCGAACCATTGTCGGTGATGATGTGATTCGGCACCCCGAACTGGCTCACGATGCCCTTGATGAACTTGACCGCTGAACCCGCAGGGATGGTGCGGATGGCTTCCACTTCGGCCCACTTGGTGAACTTGTCCACGGCGACGTAGAGGTAGCGATAGCCCCCGGGCGACCGAGGGAACGGGCCAAGGATATCCAGCCCCCAGACTACGAATGGCCACGTGAGGGGTATAGTCTGCAGACCTCCTGTCGGCTGATGGATCTGTTTGGCATGGACTTGGCAGGCTTCGCAAGCCTTCACTAGTTCGACGGCGTCATTGAGCGCAGTAGGCCAATAGAAGCCGCTGCGGAATGCCTTGCCCACGAGGGTCCATGATGACGAGTGGTGCCCACAGTCTCCACCGTGTATATCCGCCAGCAGCTCTTTCCCTTGCTCCCTAGATATGCAGCGTAGGGACACATCATTTGGTCGCTTCCGGTAGAGTTCTCCATCCCTGATGCAGTACGTTGTGGCTTGCCGCGCCACACGCTCCGCTTCCTCCTCCTTTTCCGGCAGGGTCCCTTGTGTTAAGTAACTCCGGAGCTCTGTGATCCAGCACCCCTCCTGAGGCTCCATCGTCAGGAGCAGGCGCGCTCCTGAGGCTGGGCCACAGACTGGAGCTCCCAAGGCGGGTGGCTGGGGGAGTTCCTCCCGAGGCTGCGCCGTGTTTGATAGTGATGGCATGGCCGAGGGCTTGAAGAGTCGCTCCTCGAAGACGCCAGGCTCCTGAGGTAACCGCCTAGATGCTCGTTTGGTGATGTCATCGGCCTCCTGATTGGTGCCACGGGGCACATGCTGCAACTCCAAACCCCAGAACTGCTTTTCCATCCTGCGGACCTCCGCAAGGTAGGCCTCCATGTGCTCATCTTTTGGCTCATACACTTTGTTGGAGAAATTGACGAGGAACTGCGAATCGCCCTTGATGGTAAGGCGCTTTACCCCTAGAGCAGCCGCGGCCTTCAAGCCTGCTATCAGACCTTCATACTCCGCTATGTTGTTGGAGACCTTTTTGCCTTGCTGGAAACAGAGCTGCACGGCGTAATAGAGCTTGTCCTGAGTGGGAGATATGAGCACCGCCCCAGCCCCAGCGCCATGCCTGGAGAATGCCCCGTCGAAGTACATGACCCAGCCTTCTGGCGCCTCGCTTCCTGGGGAGAGGGATCGATCTTCGCCGGCCTTGAGGCCCGGTGCCTCCGTCCATTTGGCCACGAAATCCGCTAGCACGGCCCCCTTGACGACTCTGGTTGTGCTGAATTCGAGCTGAAACGCTTGCAGTTCAATGTTCCACTCGACGACCCTTCCAGCTGAGTTTGGGCTCCTGAGTACCCTTTCCAAGGGGTATGCCGAGACAACCTTGATAGGGTGACCCTGAAAGTAGTGCCACAGCTTGCGCGAGGCCACCAGTAGCATGAGGAGGAGTTTCTGAGGCATGGGGTAGCGTGCCCTCGCATCTCGCAACACCATGCTGACGAAGTACACTGGGTGCTCGACGAGGCTTGGAGCGTCAGTGCTGGTGGCGTCCTCCGGAGGCCGTGGCGCCTCCTGAGGAGGTGGAGCCTCCAGAAGCTGGTTGCCTGGGGGAGGGGCCTCTTCCGTTCCCAGTGCGCTCCCCTACGGTGGCTGATCCTTCTCAGCCGTGGTAGTGATCTTTGCGAGTCCTTCTTGATCCTGCTTTGCCTTGACACGGGTAGCTGCCGTGGCCTTGGTCCGACGCTCCTCTCTAACCGCCACCAGAGCTGCGCTGGCGGAGTAGGGAGTGGCAGCGAGGTAGAGCACCAAGGGCTCTTGAGGGCGTGGGGCCACCATCACCGGAAGGATGGTTAGGTATCTCTTGAGATCTTGGAACGCCTTGTCGGCCTCTTCAGTCCATTCAAAGGGCCCCTTTTTCTTCATCAGCTGGAAGAAAGGTAGCGCTCACTCCCCTAACCTGGAGATGAAGCGCCCTAGCGCAGTCACACGCGCAGTGAGCTTCTGCATCTCTCTGAGGGTCTTTGGCGGGCTCATGTCCTCGACTGCCTTGACCTTTTCTGGGTTGGCCTTGATGCCTCGGTGGGACACGAGGAAGCCCAAGAGCTTGCCCGAGGGGACTCCAAACACACACTTCTCCGGGTTGAGCCGTAGGCTCACTGCGTTGAGGTTTGCGAAGGTTTCCTCCAGGTCTTGTATCAGGGTCTTGGCCTCGCGAGACTTCACCACAATGTCGTCGACGTAAGCTTCCACATTCTTCCCGAGTTGCGGGCCCAAGGTGATGTGCATGAGCCGCTGAAAGGTTGCCCCCATGTTGCGCAGTCCGAACGGCATGCATGTATAGCAGTACACCCCACACGGGGTCAGGAAGGCCGTCTTCTCCATGTCTTCCACCGCCATCTTGATCTGGTGATACCCGGAGAAGGCATCCAAGAAGCATAACAGGTCGCACTCAGCGGTGGAATCGACGATCTGATCAATGCGAGGGAGCGGGAACGGATCTTGCGGGCATGCTTCGTTGAGGTTGGTGAAGTCGACACACATGCACTCCTTCCCTCCCTTCTTTGGCACAACCACAGGGTTGGCCAACCAATCTGGATATCGGACCTCGCGAATGAGCCCCGCGGCTTCTAGCTTGTGGGTCTCCTGGATGATGAAGGCCTGCTTTTCAGTGGACTGCCGCCTTGCTTTCTGCTTCACGGGGCGCACGTTGGGGCACACGTTGAGGTGGTTCTCGATTACGCCCCGTGGGATCCCTGCCAACTGATCGGGCTCCCAGGCGAATACCTTCTTGTTTGCGCACAGGAACTTGACCAGGGCTTCCTCCTGCTCGGGCCCGAGGTTGGCGCCTATGGTGAAAGTGGCGATAGTGGACCCGTCCTCGTCGATGGGTATCTGCTTGGTCTCCGCCTTGTCTTGGGTGAACAATTGTTTTCTTCTTGGTTGGTGCAGCCCCCTTGGGCTCGGGGGTCCCCGCGTCAGCGGGCTGTGCTGACGCCGCCGTCTTGAAGGCGAGCTTGAGCGCTCGCAGCGCATCCCGGGTGTCCCCAGGCACGGTGAGGACACCGCTACTCTCGGGCATCTTCATAAGGTTGTAGGCCGGGTGAGTCGCGGCCATGAATTGGGCCAGTGCTGGATAGCCGAGGATGGCGTTGTAGGGGAGGCCAATGGGGGCGATATCGAAATCGACCAGCTCCGTGCGGAAATTGCCGTAGGTGCCGAAAGTTACTGGTAGCCGGATCTGTCCCAAGGGGCTGGACGACCCGCCACCGATGCCCGAGAAGGGCCGGCTGGGCTGCAGCCGCTCCCGGGGTATGCAGAGGAGGTTGAAGGCCTCAACTGTGAGCAGTTGAGGCCCGCGCCGCCGTCTATGAGGGTCCTGGTGACAGCCACCTGGCAGATGGTGGGGGTGCACAGCATGGGGAGCGCACCCGAGCAGGCCGAGTTGGAGGGGTGGTCCTCCGAGCTGAAGGCCAGCCTGGCCTGTGGCTCCGACCGGTCCGGGGGAGCCCCCTGCCGCGTGGAGGCGGCACCGACCCGGTGGACGAATGGCTTGATGTGGTGACCGGAGGGCGGCGCCTGCGAGCCGCCTAGGAGGGCCGAGACGACCGGGTTGGCCAGCGCGGCGTGGTGGGCGAGGAAGAGGCCGTGTAGCTCTTCCCAAGAGGCCACGGAGGGATGCTGAGACGATGCTTGCTGCTCATTCCCCGCCGGGCCGGTGGCAGCATCAACGGCAGGTGACGGGGAACGACGAGGGCGCCCGCCGACGGGAGCCATCTAGGCAACGCAGGAAGCGAGAGCAGCTCGGCACTCGGCGCGGGCCCGACGAGCGTCAGACATGGATGCGACGTTCGGAGAAGAACAGGGCGACGGAAGACTAATTCCGGTGCACCCCTACCTGGCGCGCCAAATGTCAGATTTCAGGTTCCGGCAGACCCTTGAGGTTTGAACACTGGGGTGCACGCGGAGATTTCGCCCTCTACCTACCCGTTCCTCGCCGGCTCGCTGAGATCTAAACTACGAAAGGAACAACACAAGAGACACAGAGTTTATACTGGTTTAGGCCACCATTGTGGTGTAATACCCTACTCCAATGTGTGGTGTGGTGGATTGCCTCTTGGGCTGTTGATGAACAATACAAGGAAGAACAGCCTCGCGAGGGTCTGTTCTTGGCTGGCGCGATGAAATGCTAGGAGGAGTTCAGTCGCTCTCTCTACTGGTTTCCCGGTGAGGATCCCGTTCTCTCTCGATGCCTCTACCCTGGGGGTGGCTAGTCGTATTTATAGGCAAAGGCCCTGGGCCTCTTCACAAATATTGAGCGGGAAGGGCGCCAACAATTGGCCATTTTGAAGGGGAACATCGGGTACACTTATCCTGACTAAAGTTGGTCCTCGCCTGTCAAAGGCTCTGGTGGTGACGCCTTCTTGGGCTCCACAATGACTTCCTCCCTGCCGTTGGGCTGGTCTTGGTCTTGTTGCACCGAAATGGATGCCTTTGCTTGATGCTCTCGCCTGCGCTTGCTCCCTTTGCAACAAAGAGGAAAGGAGGACAATGCGCGGGCTGGCGCCCTTGGTCGTCATGGCTTGCGTCATGGGCACCTCGCGAGGTACCCCGCCTTGAACTCTCCGCCTCCTCGTGAGCCAGCCTGATGAGGCCATGCCTGAGGAAGCTCCTGGTCGTCCGCCCCGCGAGGCTTGGCCCCTCACAAGGGTCTTGAGCTTGTGTTGATGAAGATGGGCCGTGCTGGGCCCCCTTTGAGCCATGCCGCAGGCCGTAGGCAGGCAAGTCTGGGGACCCCCGTTCCCAGAACACCGACAATACCCTTTCCACCTAAGTCAACTATAAAGAAATATGATGAAGAATTTGAGCGCTTTGCTGAAATGCTGAGGCCAGTCTTTCTGCGAACTTGCTTGACTGATATCTTAAAAATGCCTCCTTATGCAAAGTACATGAAAGACATCATCACCAATAAGAGAAAAATACAGGAAGCTGAAATCTCCACTATGCTTGCTAATTATACTTTTAAAGATGGAGTACCTAAAAAACTTGGAGACCCGGGAATACCAACTATACCTTCCTCCATTAAAAAAATTATGAGAAAACTGCTTTATGTGATTTGGGAGCTGGTGTTAGTGTTATGCCTTTCTCTTTATAAAAGACTTGATTTGAATAAACTCACACCTACTGAAATATCTTTGCAAATGGATGACAAAACAACTGCCATACCTATTGGTATTTGTGAGGATGTGCCCGTTGTTGTTGCAAATGATAGTGATGACCCTTGTAATAAACATCCTAGTCAATGCCTTTATGAGTTTAATAATTAGATTAGAAAGCAATATCACTTCAATGCAAATGTTATGAAACAATTGAAATACAACTCTGATATGATAGCTCGCTTAAGTGACTTGTTATTTAGAATCTCAAATGATGTTAGAGGTGTACGAAAGCATGCCTCTATGTTTCAAACTCAATTAGAGCAAGTTGCTAAATCTCAAAGGGAGGTATTTGATGAAATGAACAATAATATAAGTGACTTTGCTGTTAGAGTAGCAACTAGAGGAGGTAAAATTATTCAGGAACCACTTTATCCTGAGGGACACCCAAAGAGAATTGAACAAGACTCTCAAAGAATTAACACCGATGCACCTAGTTCTTCTAAAAGGAAAAAGAAGAAGAAAAATAACAGGACTTTCCAGCCTCTAGTGAACCTGAAGTAGAGAAACCTCCTGATAATGATAATGAAGTATCTATCTCTGATGCTGAAACTCAATCTAGTAATGAACACTCACCTTTTGACAATGAAAAAGAGAATGAAGAGGTTCATGAAGACACTCAACCAAATGATAAAGAACCAGATAATGATGTTGAGATAGAACCAGCTGTTGATCTTGATAACCCACAACCTAAGAATAAAAGATACTCCCTCCGTTCCGTGATATAAGGTGTATAGATTTTTGAGAAAACATCCAAAATATAAGGTGCATTGTGTTGCACCGCTCATTTGGATAATTTTTTTTAGGGATTTGATTACATTTACTTATATTATGCAAGGTCCTCTATTTTATCATGTCAATTAGTTAGGTGTAATCTCGCCCAAAACTTGTGAAATTTTCACTCCCTGTGCGTTCTTTAATTTCCGTGCCAAAAACTATACACCCTATATTTAGGAATGGAGAGAGTATGATAAAAGAGACTTTGTTGCTAGAAAACATGGAAAGTAAAAAGGACCATGGGATCAAAAGCCCATACCCTTTCCACCTAAGTCAACTATAAAGAAAGATGATGAAGAATTTGAGCGCTTTGCTGAAATGTTGAGGCCACTCTTTCTGCGAACTTGCTTGACTGATATCTTAAAAATGCCTCCTTATGCAAAGTACATGAAAGACATCATCACCAATAAGAGAAATATAGAGTAAGCTGAAATTTCCACTATGCGCTAATTATACTTTTAAAGATGGAGTACCTAAAAAACTTGGAGATCCGGGAATACCAACTATACCTTGCTCCATTAAAAGAAATTATGTGAAAACTGCTTCATGTGATTTGGGAGCTGGTGTTAGTGTTATGCCTTTCTCTTTATATAAAAGACTTGATTTAAATAAACTCACACCTACTGAAATATCTTTGCAAATGGATGACAAATCAACTGCCATATGTATTGGTATTTGTGAGGATGTGCCCATTGTTGTTGCGAATGATAGTGATGATCCTCGTAATAAACATCCTAGTCAATACCTTTATGAGTTTGATAATTACATTAGAAAGCAATATCACTTCAATACAAATGTTATGAAACAATTGAAATATAACTCTGATATGATAGCTCGCTTAAGTGACTTGTTATTTAGAATCTCAAATGATGTTAGAGGTGTAGGAAAGCATGCCTCTATGGTTCAAACTCAATTAGAGCAAGTTTCTAAATCTCAAAGGGAGTTACTTGATGAAATGAACACTAATATAAGTGACTTTGATGTTAGAGTAGCAACTAGAGGAGGTAAAATGACTCAGGAACCACTTTATCCTGAGGGACACCCAAAGAGAATTGAACAAGACTCTCAAAGAATTAACACCGATGCACCTAGTCCTTATAAAAGGAAAAAGAAGAAGAAAAATAACAGGACTTGCCTGCCTCTAGTGAACCTGAAGTAGAGAAACCTCATGATAATGATAATGAAGTATCTATCTCTGATGCTGAAACTCAATCTAGTAATGAACACTCACCTTTTGACAATGAAAAAGAGAATGAAGAGGTTCATGAAGACACTCAACCAAATGATAAAGAACCAGATAATGATGTTGAGATAGAACCAACTGTTGATCTTGATAACCCACAACCTAAGAATAAAGGACATGATAAAAGAGACTTTGTTGCTAGAAAACATGGAAAGGAAACAGGACCATGGGTTCAAAAGCCCATGCCCTTTCCACCTAAGTCAACTATAAAGAAAGATGATGAAGAATTTGAGCGCTTTGCTGAAATGCTGAGGCCAGTCTTTCTGCGAACTTGCTTGACTGATATCTTAAAAATGCCTCCTTATGCAAAGTACATGAAAGACATCATCACCAATAAGAGAAAAATACAGGAAGCTGAAATCTCCACTATGCTTGCTAATTATACTTTTAAAGATGGAGTACCTAAAAAACTTGGAGATCCGGGAATACCAACTATACCTTGCTCCATTAAAAAAATTACATGAAAACTGCTTTATGTGATTTGGGAGCTGGTGTTAGTGTTATGCCTTTCTCTTTATATAAAAGACTTGATTTGAATAAACTCACACCTACTGAAATATCTTTGAAAATGGATGACAAATCAACTGCCATACCTATTGGTATTTGTGAGGATGTGCCCGTTGTTGTTTCAAATGATAGTGATGACCCTTGTAATAAACATCCTAGTCAATGCCTTTATGAGTTTAATAATTAGATTAGAAAGCAATATCACTTCAATGCAAATGTTATGAAACAATTGAAATACAACTCTGATATGATAGCTCGCTTAAGTGACTTGTTATTTAGAATCTCAAATGATGTTAGTGGTGTACGAAAGCATGCCTCTATGTTTCAAACTCAATTAGAGCAAGTTGCTAAATCTCAAAGGGAGGTATTTGATGAAATGAACAATAATATAAGTGACTTTGCTGTTAGAGTAGCAACTAGAGGAGGTAAAATTATTCAGGAACCACTTTATCCTGAGGGACACCCAAAGAGAATTGAACAAGACTCTCAAAGAATTAACACCGATGCACCTAGTTCTTCTAAAAGGAAAAAGAAGAAGAAAAATAACAGGACTTTCCAGCCTCTAGTGAACCTGAAGTAGAGAAACCTCCTGATAATGATAATGAAGTATCTATCTCTGATGCTGAAACTCAATCTAGTAATGAACACTCACCTTTTGACAATGAAAAAGAGAATGAAGAGGTTCATGAAGACACTCAACCAAATGATAAAGAACCAGATAATGATGTTGAGATAGAACCAGCTGTTAATCTTGATAACCCACAACCTAAGAATAAAAGATACTCCCTCCGTTCCGTGATATAAGGTGTATAGATTTTTGAGAAAACATCCAAAATATAAGGTGCATTGTGTTGCACCGCTCATTTGGATAATTTTTTTTAGGGATTTGATTACATTTACTTATATTATGCAAGGTCCTCTATTTTATCATGTCAATTAGTTAGGTGTAATCTCGCCCAAAACTTGTGAAATTTTCACTCCCTGTGCGTTCTTTAATTTCCGTGCCAAAAACTATACACCCTATATTTAGGAATGGAGAGAGTATGATAAAAGAGACTTTGTTGCTAGAAAACATGGAAAGTAAAAAGGACCATGGGATCAAAAGCCCATACCCTTTCCACCTAAGTCAACTATAAAGAAAGATGATGAAGAATTTGAGCGCTTTGCTGAAATGTTGAGGCCACTCTTTCTGCGAACTTGCTTGACTGATATCTTAAAAATGCCTCCTTATGCAAAGTACA
This sequence comes from Triticum dicoccoides, assembly GCF_002162155.2. Classification (NCBI taxonomy): domain Eukaryota; kingdom Viridiplantae; phylum Streptophyta; class Magnoliopsida; order Poales; family Poaceae; genus Triticum; species Triticum dicoccoides. The sequence continues at coordinate 511,582,242 of NC_041391.1, forward strand.
TGAAAGACATCATCACCAATAAGAGAAATATAGAG